>NC_056728.1:1160944916-1161074916 GCF_019279795.1 Protopterus annectens | reverse complement strand
GATAACCCTACAAAATGATGAGGATATTATGATGATGAGGAGGTTTAAATACCCACATTTGCTCTTGTTTAAGCTACGTGGATACAGTTTTGTCATCCTGCAGACTACAAGAGCAACAAGAAGGAGAAAGAGATACTCTAAGGGCCTCCATTTTGATTTTTTCATAATTTACTGCTCTCTGCACTTCTTTTTTGTCATTTTTAATTTATCTCCATTAATTTAAACTGCATTGCCTTAGTATTGCTACACACTCAAGTGTATTAACTTGTACTGCATTTAAAGTGTTTTTGCTACTATTTTAACTGTTTTTCTGCAAAAAAAAAAAAAAATCTAAGCTTGTTTCCCACCTTTCCTGTAACTAGTCTAGTCCATTTACAGATTTGCTGTGTCCAGGACTGTTTTGTAAGTTTCTGAGCCCCCCCAGACCATTCTATGCTGGAGGGAAGCCTTCTAGCTTATCAGTGGGAGTGGTAAGCACTAGCTAGACTATCTACCACAAGAGGAGTGATTTCTGGTCCAGAAACTGTAGTTTATTGGTTGTTTGGGCAGTTTTTCCATCCCTTTCAAATTTCTGGTTTAAAAGCCTGTGTTTGTGTGGGTTTGCGCTCCACACAATGGCACTCAGCTGAGGTAAATTATTACCAGTGCCAGGAAGTCTGCTCTTCAATTTTCCCCTTAGAACATGCTTGTTCTTTTACTTCTTGCACTTCACTTAGCTTAATCAAGCTTTTGTAGCATTTATTGTAGCACACTTAGGTGCTATCAGCACTAGCTGCTCCTATGCAGTAACAGCACCAGTACTTATTAGTTATGACCAGCCCTCCTGGTATGATTGTAGGGCAATTTCCTGTGCTTTCTCCTGCTAACCTGGTGCACTTTAGCATTCTGAGACAGTGTGGCAACTGTCTAATGTACACAGACAACCCTCTCCTCTTACCTCCCAACACTCATACATGTGAGAGATGCACTTATATCACCAAACTGGAAGCAGTGCATGCTCCAACCAAGACCGGACTAGCTGGTCAAGAGGAGAAGGTCAACACCTGCAACTCACTACATAGAACACACAGCTCTCCAAAACACCAACCATCACAACCCACACATAGAAACACAAACCATCCACCCACCTCCGCGGAAGGTCTTAAAAAAGATTTACCCAAACAACAGAGATCCCCGAGACAGAAATGCACTCAACCACCACAACATAACATCAATCCCATAATACATAGCTCACCACCAAAGTTTTCCCCCAAAACCTAAGCGCTTAAGGCAAAACACATTGCCCAATGTACTAATCATAGAAGACTCAATTGTGAGGCACACTGATGTCCCACGCACTAGGTTGAACAAGCAGAAGGTGACAGTCAGTTGTCTATCAGGTGCCAGGATCCACCACATAACACATGCGCTCAGGTCACTCCACAACAAGTACAAATATGACTCAGTCATTGTCCATGTGGTTGTGAATGACCTGAGACATACCTCCCTGGACTACACGAAAATAGATGTGATGGAACTCTCAGATTATGTGGCCCAGGCAGGTATGACCCTAGCCCTGAGCAGTATTCTACCATCACCCAGAATTATACCACAGTATGAACAGAAAATGAGTGACTTCAACAATTCTCTCCACCCAGCTGACCTTGTACCAGCCAAATAGACCCCTTAGATCAGAAAATAAAACTCTGCTCAAAGTCAACAAACCCCAACTCCTAACCAGTCAAACGCTCTATTCCAAACTCTGGAACTCCCTCCCATCCATAATAACCTCCATTAGTAGCCCTGCCCTATTTAAAAGGTCTCTTAGACAATACCTCTCCTCTTGCTGGCTATGCCCATGCCAAAAACAACTCTCTCTAAACTCTATCTCCCCTACTCTACCCCTCTACCTTTTTTCCTCAACTCTTTTCCCATTCTCCTTCTTCTTGCCAACCTGCACTCTAACCATCTCACCTGTGCCTACCCCTGATACCTACCCATAAATGTGATCCATACCCTCTCTTGCTATACCCACCTTACTGCAACTCCTGAACCTTTCATCCCTGTCTTCTTTGTATTCCTATTCAACTCTTCAATCCATTGCCCAGCTACCTGTTTAATTTCAGTCTAACTCTTGCATGTTCATTATACTGTGTTACCTAAAACTCCATGCCTATTATTGCTACTGTCTAGCCCTCTAAGCATTCATGTAACTAAATTGTATTTTTGTATATTCTGTAAAGTATAGCCTTCTTGCCATTTATGTAACTGAAAGTTGATTTCTGTATAATTTGTATGTGGAGCTTTTCTCCCTGGGCCTCCGCTGAAAATGGGCTCTCCAAGGCCCAGTGGACTTTCCCAGTAAACAAATGCAATAAATAATAATAAATAAATAATTGGCTAAGTTTCTGGTGTCATTCTAAGGAGATCCAGTATCTCTCTGTCTGGGATGACATGATTGACAGACCTCGATGCTTTGCCAGAGATGGCCTGCATCTGTCACCCCTGGGATTCCGGGTACTGGCTAAGGTTCTTGCCACCCCTATAGTGCCTTATTTAGGCAGTGTTCGAAAGACCAAAATTCCACTATAACAGCTACAAACAAATGCAAGCTGAGGGTCATGCTGCTCAATGCTAGAAGTCTGAATCTCAAGATGCACTCGCTCAAAGCTCTCATCAAAATGGAGAATGTCGACATCTGTACTGTAATAGAGACCTGGTTTAAAGAGGCAAAAAGCACCCCTGCGCTCCCAGGCTGCAACTCATCCCATACCTTTCAGCCCCAGAACACTGCCGGAAGCTACAAAGGCAGTGATTTCTCCATATTCTTAAAGGATATGCACACCTCTAGACTGGTAGCCCAGCATAATGCATCTGAGATACTCCAGGTACAACTAACACTGGGTAAGACAGTGATACAAGTCATAGCCTGCTACAGAACCCCAAACATGTCCTCAGATGCTCACTCCAAGTTCCTAAGCACCCTGGAATCTATCAAGGTCCAACCCAATACTCAAATACTGGGTGACTTCAACAACCCTTCCATCAACTGGGAAAACTATTCAGGTACCAAAGACACACCCCTGCACAATAAGGCTGATGCACAGGCCCAAAAATTCCAGGAACTCCAAAAAAGCAAAGCCAGCACCAAAAGAGCATATAAACTTTCTTTTATTGTGGCCACACCATAAAAAATCAGACTGGTTTCGGCAACCAAGCCTTCTTCAATGATAAAGTACAAAGCACAAGTCCCCAATACTTATACCATGAATAGTCATCCTCAATTAGGCAGACATTCATATTTAAAGCAACAAACACCTTTTTCTCAGAACCATATCTATTACATGTGGTCATTTAACCCTGGGGAAAATAAACCCCCAAGTTTGATGATCTAACCCTTCTCCTTTCTGTTTAATATAGCATGCCCAAATCTTATCAATAACCATGAAGTGAAATTTTGCATTATTATGTTTCAATGTATGTTTCTACAGAGAATTTGACATATGCTTAGTGCGAATATCACTAAGATATTCAGATATATGTACACGTATAAACCTACAGGTCTGCCCAACATAAAAGGCAGTGCATGAACATGTCACCAAATAAACCAGCCAATCTCACCCACAATTTGCAAAAAATCCCATATCATAAACCTTACTAGTATTCTTACTGGAAAATTGTTTAGTTTTTAACATATATTTGCAGGATGAACAATGCCCACAGGGGTATGAACAAAAAACTTTTTCACCAGTTAAAGTCTCCTGATGTTCATTATTTCGATTTCTATTGCCACATTTATAATGGTTAAAGTGAGATGCTAAGGTACACCCTCTTCTATAGGAAAACTGTTATCTAGGCAAGAGTAGACCAGACAATTCATCCCTAACTAGCAAAATATTCCAATTTTTTATCTATAACCTCCTAATGACATTGATATTTCGGCCATACATGGTAATGAACCTAATGGCATCCACATCATCCTGCATCCTATGATGATAAATAATCATATCCAACCTATTTTTACCCACTACCCATCTTTTGGCTGACCTGATATTATTAGGATGATACCCCCTAGCCAAAAATCTTTCAGCAAGATCATCCTCAAAATGCCGATAGACATCTGGAGAAAAACAAATTCTCTTTACTCTCAAAAATTGAGACTTGGGTATATTTTCTATAATGTGGCGGGGATGCAAACTGGTAGCAAATAAATTATTATATTGTGGATACTTGCGATATATTTTGGATGCCAAAGTATTGTCACTATTCCTTGTGACTGTCTGTCACATCCAAAAAAATTAATCTGCTGTGTATCCACATTCAGGGTAAATTCTATCCCCCATTTATTTTCATTCAAATATTGAACAAATTCAGACAAACAATCTGCCCCACCCCGCCACACCAACCAACAATCGTCCAAAAATCTTCACCAGATGACTATCTCAGGCAAATACATATTATGCAAACTGTCATAAATAAGCAGATCCTCTAAGTAGCCCATGAACAAGTCAGCATAAATGGGGGCAAAAGATGCCCCCATTGCTGTTCCCTGAATCTGCCAAAAGCAGTCCCCATGAAAAAATATGACATTTTTGGTCAACACATGCTCCACCATGCACAATAATAGGATATTGAAACCCGGGGGATGGATATCTGCTTTATCCAACCAATATTTAACAGCTTCTAATCCAGCCCAATGTGGGATACTTGTATATAATGCTGTTGCATCTAATGTGCGTAGTAGCCAATATGTCTCCAACTGAAAATTTTCAATAATAATCAGGAACTCCATAGTGTCTTGAATTCTAGCTCTAACTAATTTTAGCAAAGGCTGCAAATATTCAGTTGGAAATGCTGATAAAGGCTCTGTCAAAGAGCCAGTGCCAGACACTATCGGCCTACCAGGTGGTTTGTTCAGGTTTTTATGAATCTTGGGCAATAGGTAAAGGATCTGCTGCTGAGTGTCATCCACTGTCAAATGTTGTTTGACTTGTAGGGAGATAACTGCTTCTTCAAAGGCCAAATCCAAAAAAGTATCTATCGCCTTCTTAAAACGAAAGGTGGGGTCCAGTGGCATTGGCATATAGTGTCTTGCATTACTCTGTCTGCGTGCCTCCAATATATACTCTTCAGTATCCATCACCACTACCGCCCCACCTTTGTCTACTGGGATGATGACAATATTTTTATTCTCTTTTAAGTTCCTAAATACCTATTGTTTATCCATTGTCAGATTTTGATCCAGTATTCTGGTCTCACAGTTCTTAAAATGCAAGCCTTTAATAATTGATTCTTGAAAGATGGCCACATGCTTATCCATTGGGGGTCATAAATTTCGATTTTCGAAAATGGAACTCACTGGATCTTTGAGTCCTATCCTGAGAACCAAAAAATAATCTCAAATTCAATGTTTGACAGAAATCTAACAAGTTATCAACCACACTATCTTCATTAACAAAGCAACCAGGTATATATTTAAGCCCTTTATTAAGTAGTTGTTCTTCAGCTTTTGTAAGATTTACAGAGGAGATATTATGAACATTATACACCATATTTACCGATGTCCCAATGTCTGTAATAACATTTGTACATTGTTTATATTTTTTATGTTTTCTACCTCACCGGTGTCATCTAAACCTAACGGGTGATCCATAGCCCTTGTTTTCTTTGTACTTGGTGACCCCTGAGTGAGTATTTGCTCAACATCCATGGCTGATGAGTCTTCCCCTGAAGTGCTACTATACACTGTGCCTGATTTTTTGAGAATCGGCCTAGGTCTCTTCCTTTTTGTTCTTACCATATTACTCCCTCCCTCAGAAAACTTCACACTCTTCCTGAGGTCAAAGGGTTTCCCTCACTCATAATCCTTGACTTCACAGTTAAACTTTTGAAGTTTTTTACTTTTTAAAGATTTCTCTATAACCAATAGATCTTTGGACAATTTTGTTAAACATTCTTGATATCGGGCTTGTCCCTCAAATGGTTTTAAATCTTCACATACCTGTTGCACATCTATACAATTTTTGTCAACCATCCGTTCATAATACGAGGACAATATGTTGACAAATGTCATTGAGGCATCCTGTTGTGCTTGTGCCCATTCATGAGTCAGTATATCATGTGTATCATCAGCCATATTGACATATGGCACTGTCCGAACCCTAAGGCCCCTAGGCGCAATATTGTTGGCCTGATAGGCCTTAAACAGTTTCAGATGCCACACATTGGTTTGTAAAGTCATCATACCCTTAGTTAACTTATTAAATAATTCACCACATTGATCAACCATGTGAAGAGTATGCACATCACTCTGATACCCCCCAGACCTGTCCAAACCAAATGCCTGTAAATCATGCTTATCAGCAGAGAGGCCTTGCAGTAGAGTAACCAAATCCATCATTTACAAATAGGGCTAAAACATTCCCCCCACCTACTCTGATATCAGAATTCAAATTAACTCATTTGTAACCTCAGAACCTCCACAAATTCTAAATCAAGATCTTGTTAGATAAATTCAGGCTGTCTGTAATCAAAAAGGGATCTTAAATGCTGTTACCCCC
Organism: Protopterus annectens; assembly: GCF_019279795.1. Lineage (NCBI taxonomy): Eukaryota > Metazoa > Chordata > Ceratodontiformes > Protopteridae > Protopterus > Protopterus annectens. The sequence continues at coordinate 1,161,068,377 of NC_056728.1, read as the reverse complement.
TTACCAAAAATAGATTCCAGCCCGTCAAAAGTGGGCCAGCTTAATCTACACATTGACAAACTACCATTAATATCTACTATAGTATTGTACCTTTAATAAAAAAACACTAACAGAAAGTAAATAATGTGGGTTGGAACTAAGATTATTCACCCTTAATCTATTATGAAAGATTGTACCAAACCGTGCAATCTATAACCTATGAATAGATATAACTTCCAATACCCATATTAATTCCTTATATGTTAACCATATTCCCCATTACATATGTCTGGAGCTTACGTCATATAGATGAATATCAAAGAGCAAATAATATTTGTGGCATACTGATTTCACTAACAAAGCCTCTGATACTGCCAAAAACCTATGATGATGTTAAGTATCTAAACACCAACAGCTTTCCAAGATCTCATACAACCTTATATAAAAATACATATCCCTCCAATTGTTGTATGCCCTTCAAGGGACAATACAAATCATGCTGCATATCACAGGTATGTACATTATTTAACTAAAACTAATCAGTATATCTGACCTATATTATCATCCCCACCATAATACATACAGATCAAAAAGATTAATATACATAGAGAAACAGTTGTTGGACTCAAACATCTAGAAACATTGTCCCTCAGGCCACAATAGTTCTAATAATAATTGTTCTTAGTCCATCCAACCAGACTCCAGCCAATCTTCTCTTCCACAATCTGATTGAGATACACTTCTGCCACTGGCCTGATAATGTTGCATTAGAACCCCACAGTCTGTTTGTGACAAAACATAGCAGGCCCACATGTTCTTTACACACTGGCAAGCTGAATCCGTTGTCCCATAACCAAACAGAACAAATAAGTACTAATGTTTCATACCCATCATTTACCCCAAAAATGATGAGCCCAACAGTCCAGCCTCGTTGATATAAAATATGATGGATACTGAAGAGTATATATTGGAGGCTCGCAGACAGTTGAGTAATGCAAGACACTATATGCCAATGCCACTAGACCCCACCTTTCGTTTTAAGAAGGAGATAGATACTTTTTTGGATTTGGCCTTTGAAGAAGGAGTTATCTCCCTACAAGTCAAACAACATTTGACAGTGGATGACCAGAATGTTGTGCCCATCCCTGAGGAAGCTATTGCTATCATTAAAAATGTGTTTTTCTTAATTTTCCTGTCAAAAAGAAACAGAAAACTAAACTTAGATCTTCTCCTGCTCCAGTTTCATAGGACAGGAGTAGTTTATTAAGTCCAGCTCAGGGTCTTGTACAGGCTATTGTCCTTTCTTAACAGGTGGTTTCTGGTAAAAGAAAAAAAATATTCCTCTCTTCATGAAAAGAATAAAAAAATTAAATCAAGAGAAGAATGCAATGGAACAGATACATTTTTTTTCTTTCCTCAGAATTCTGATTCAGACTCAGTGGAAGGCATGTTACCTGTATCTCCCTATCAACGATTCTCTTTTTCCAAGACTATTTCCACAATATGCAAGTGTATTCAGTGGGAGGACACTGAGGTTTCTCAGTCCCGCAGAACATGCTATCGGCTGTTACAGAAGGAATTTCAAGAACCTTTATCCATTTCTCCAGTTCTGTCAGCATTGGAAGAAGTGTAAGTCACTGCCAGCAATTTTGCTGATACTCAGCCTACCGCCACTAAAAAGGCAAATAGAATGTATATAAAGTTCCTCAGTCTTTTAGTTTTTATACACTCTTCCCAACCATGACCCAGCAGCTATAGCTTTAATTAATCCAGTTGCTGCCAAACATTGTAATTCTAATCCTTCCCCTTTTGATAAGTCTGGGGAAAAGTGCTTCTGCAACTTTAATTTTTTATAATTTTGAGTTCTCGGGCTCATATGTTAAAGGTTATTGAGAGGAAATATCTGCTTTGTGTGGTTTGGTTTCTTTTATTTTTCAGGTCACTAGTCATTTAAAGTGTGTTTATGAGTGTAGATACTACATCCAGTAAGGCTGCCACTGGTACTGTGTTGAGGAGGTTTGCCTGGCTTCATTCTCAGAACCTCCTAGAGGATGTAAAAATGAGCTTTTAAATTCACCTTTGGATAAAGATTTTGATCCCACTGCTGCAAAGGTTATAAAAATGTGATGAGAGGGTTAAGCTGATATACATGGAATCTCTCAGATTTTTTTTATCCCTCCCTCTGTAAATTTTCCAAAGATTATTTTGCTTTCTTGTCCAACTGTAGCAAGAAACAAAACAAAACAGTCTCAGCAATATGCTGGTAAGCAGACAATTAAAATAATGGTGATAAGGTTCCTTAAAATAAAGCACGAACCCCCCCCCAAAACAAAGAATAGTCAAAAAAGTCAGAATGAGTATGTAAGGGGCCTTGTCCCGCCTCCCACCCTGGCAGTCTCTTATCCCTTCCAGAAAGTCAGATCCTCCATTTCTCTCTCTCTCTTTGGCAGCAGGTTGTTTCAGACTAATGGGTTTTGAGACTGACTCAGTGGGAAGAAATCTTTCCTTTGCAGGGAATTATTACACATCCCTAGACCAAAAACCTCTGTTCCCTCCTGCCCTACACTACATGCTTTATCGGGAGGGGGTAATAGATATAATTCCTTTTTCCGAGTGGGGAAGAGGTTTTCATTCAAGAATGTTTCTGATGTCAAAAAAAAAAGAAAAGAAAGAAAGAAAAAGAAAATGACTGGAGATGAGTTGTGGACCTTTTTCTTAAACCAGTTTGTGATAGTGCCCAAGTTCAAGATCCTTTCATAACACAGTCTCTTACCCCTTCTTCCCCATTTCAGTGTTTTTGGTAACCTTAGATTTGAAAGATGCTTATCATCACATTCCTACCCATTAAAGCTTCAGATGTTTCTTAAAGTTTTATGTATCTAGATCATATGATCCATTCTCTGACTTACCCTTTGGGATATCCACTGCCCAGAGAATGTTCACAAAGTGTCTAGCTCCATATATAGTACATTTCAGGCTACATGGTATCCACATTTTTCCATATTTAGATGTCTTGCTTATCTATGTTGACTCTTTTTCAAAGTGCCAGGAATCTCTCTATTTGGTGAGAAATCTCATTTGCAGCTGGGATTCTAAGAGAACCTCAGGACAAAGAGCTTTTCTTCCACAGGAAAAATTATATCTACATTTAGATCTTTTCCAGTGTTTTCCCCTGATCCCACTGGTGTTACACATACAGCCACCATGAACTGGGGGAGTTTCTGAGACTGTTGGAGTCCCCTTAATGGGCAAGGGAGGAAATACCTCAGGATTCTGAGTCTCATGACGTCTATGATTTTCATGATGCTTCTGGCAAGACTTCACAGGAGAAAGATACAATGGTATCTAAAGTCTCTTTGGTCCCAACACCAACACCCATTATCTTTTCAGATTCCAGTCTTGGAATGTGTGAGAAGAGAAACCATGTGGTGAGACATCAAGTACCCTGAATCCAGATATATCCCTCTCCCCTCCTGCTCCAAACAGCACAGTTATCTTGGACTTTGCTAGTGGGAAAAAAGTGCAAGGCATCTGGGACACAAACACAGACACAAGCACATAAATGTAAATGCCCTTATCAAGGTACTCAACTCTCTAAATCACCTTTGGTCCCCAAGACAACTTCCAATTGTTACAGACAATACCACAGTGATGTGGTACATAAATAAAACAAGGTGAAACCAGGTTACCTCCTAATTTGCAGACCATGCAAGTTATTTTGGTATGTAGCTTCACTCTACTTCCTACATTCTGTCAAAGCAAAATTGTGTGTGGCAAACAAGCTGGGCAGGACAAAGGCAGTCTTTCATGAATGGAAACTAGATCAGGGGTCTTCCAAGATCTGATCCATCTGTGGGGATTTTCTCAAGTAAGCATTTTTGCCTTCCCAATGAAGAATCAGGTGGCAAAATTCTGCTCCAAGATTTCATGCAAGAAGGGCTGGAAGACAGATGCATTTTCCTTTCCTTGGACAGGAATATTCCTGTATGCTTTTCTACCCTATATGATATTGTGGTGACTCGCTTCTGGCCCAGGCAACAGTGTTTATCCCTTCTTTTTTAATTGGTCAGGGGCAATTACCACAAGTTTCCTCACAGACTGGATCTAGTCACAAAAGAACATAGATGAAAGAGGTAATTGAGTTGGCAGACTTTAAAAATTCCCTGCAGACTACTCTGTCAGAGATACTGGGTGAGCAAATTGGTGTAACTAAGAAAATGATTTTTTGATCAGTGATACAGAATCAGAATTGCTTAGACATGGTAAGACCTTGCTGAGTTTAATTCTGCTGGCTGCCAAAAAAGCATTTACTATAAAATGGAAATCAAAGTCTAAACAAACTGTATTAGAAGTAGTAGAAATAGTAACAGAGTTAAAAACAACTGCAAATGGGAGCCTTAGAAAAGGGTAGGAACAAATTACATGGAAAAAATAGGGAATGGTGGGAACAATACATGCAGAGTAATGTTCTGAAGGAGAAATGAGGTTTAAGGGGAGGCAGGAATTGAATGAGCTTTGTAATGTTTGACTGATGATGACTGGATAGATTATAAGTGATGTGTAATGTTTGCAACTGACAATATGTCAATATGGTTTGTTTTCATTTGTATAAATGTATGATTGCCTATGTTATAAGTCATAATTTAATAAAGATGTTTCTTGTTAAAAAAAAGAACAGTGACATTTTATACGTCCCAGCCCCAAACATCTTTAACTGAATGCCTGGATCTTAGGGTCTTAGTACCTTTTAGGCACTTGTTTACTGCAGATGTGCAGGAGGTACTAATGGGGGCAAGAAAGCCCTCTACTAGAAAATGATATATTAGCAAATGGAAAATGTTTTCTAGTTGGTGCCAAAAACATATCCTGAACCCATTCAGAGTAGGTTTTCACTTGTTTTATAATATTTGTGTGAGTTTTTTTTTTATATTTGCCTGTCTTACTCCTCCGTCAAGGTTCATTTGTCTGCCATTTCAGAATGCCTGCCCATGGATCCCCCTTTTCAAGGTACCCATGTCAACATATTTTTAAAGGGGTTTTGCATAAGAGACCTCTAAGAAAACTAGTTGCTCCTCCTTGGGACATTAATTTTGTGTTAGGGAAGCTAACACTTGCTCCATTTGAACCAGCTCCTCTGGCTGACTTGAGAGATTCTTAAGATGGAAAAGAGTTTTACTCCTTGATCTGACCTCTGCAAGAAGAATATCTTGAATTGTAAGCTCTTATGGTAGGTCAGCCTTATTTAATTTTCTACAGGACAGGGTTTCACTGAAAATTAATCCTTCTTTTATGCTTGAAGTGGCAGTCAAATTTATTCATAGCCAAACTATCTGTATCCCTTATTCCCTGTGCTCCAATATGAGGGAGAAAGGATACTTCATACCTTGGATGTTCACAGAAAGTTCAGGTACTATCTTGACTACAAAAATTTTTAGAGATTCCGCTCATTTTGTTCATTTCTTGTTAAGGTAAGGAGGAGGGACAACTTGTGTCAAAGCAGACTATTTCTGAATGGGTATCTTGGGCTATTACCTTCATTTATTTAACATTTGTTAACCAGGAAAGTTTATCTTTGTTTATTCCCACTACAACAAAACTATTCCAGACAGGCTCAAGTCATATTCTATCATGCCTTGGTTTCATCTATGGCTTTTTGGGAAGGGTTGAATTATAGAAGTATTCTAGAAGCAGCAACTTGGTCCTCTGTACATATGTTTGCAAAGCACAACAAGGCAGATTCCTTCTCCAGTCCAGGTCAAGTTTTGCTTGGAACTTTCTCCCAGGCTTCCTGGAACCTTCTTCTTCTATTTCCTAGTTGTTCTAAGGTATGGTAGTCTACCCATGCAGCATAGGCTACCTCAGCAATTATCAATATGAAGAACATGGTACATTTGTTCATATAAATTTACAATGGCAGCAGATATTCAAATACTCACTGTTGAAGTAGCCACCCCCCCCCCCCACACACACCCGTTGTTTTGGTGTGTTTTTTATTCCAGTGTGTGGGCATTTTTTTTTGGTTTGTTTGTTATTCCAAGCAATGTCTTCTCAGGGCTCATCTTCCCCTCTCTCTCAGTTGGCATGAAAGCTCTGAAAGTCTTGATGCACAAACCTGTCTTTTTAGCCAGCTCAGCTCAAACTAATGGTTTGGGTAAGTGGAAGGTGCCCTGAAGCTTTGCAGGAAATAAAACATATAGTTTAGGTTTAGGCTACTGCAGCAAGGATGATTTAAACATCTGCTGTTATAGCAAATTTACCTACACAACTGTACTTTTCTACAACCCAAAATGATTGCATGCAAATTTGCATTTTATTTCAATATTATTTTCTACAGTTGAAGTACTATTTGGACTGAAAACTCATAATGCAGATTTAAGTAGCAAAGTCTGTGGCTGTGTCTATGTGTGTGTGTTATTTTAATCAAACTCAGAAACCAGCATTTATTGTCCCCAACACTCTAGGATATACCAGAGGAAACGGAAGCATGGTGTCTGGTTTTAGTCTGTTTCTGACTATACTGCTGATAGTTCAGTGTATAATTTTTATTCCAAATTTTGAAATTGACAGCCTGTCTTCACTATATCTCCTTTCACAATATAAAGTGAACACTAGGCTGTCTAGTATATGGCCAGAAAAAGAGAACCATAGACTCCATGCCATATAGCAATTACAATTGTTGTTCACCACTATGTAGTTTTAAGTCCCTGTCCCTGCATTCTGTCTACTACAGGCCTTTGAGGGGAGATCTATTCCTGGCATGCAGGGCACTGTCAGACACCACTCTGATGGACCTCCTACATATCAACAAAACAAACAACACCAGAATTATTCATTCTAAAGACTTAAACTTTTCCTGTGATATAAATAGGAGCTGCTGGAGAGGTAGTTATGCATCCAAGATACAACCCCGTCTATGGATCAGGCTCCCCATCCATGTGAAGCAGTGTACCTCCCTAACCCAATTCAACTGCAGCTTGGATAATTGGATGGGAAACCAGAAATTCATCCCTGGTTTGGCACCTATGTCTCTGATGGATGCAGATAACCTGTAAATGGTTAATCTCTCAGGCCCATGCTTAAACTTATCAAGGGTATCAGAACTTGTCAGGGATTTGGGATGCATGGCTAGGCTTAAAAGGGCCCTTGTGGTCGTTAGCCTGGTAAACACTTATGAACCTAAGTGTTGCAATGCTGAACACACAGAAGCCAGAGTTTAATGTTGCCTGTTATCCTTTCATTTACTCATTCAGGTTTTTAGTACACAGGCAGTCTTTTTTTAATGGTATACTCAAAGGCCAGGCATTCAGGTGAAAGTACATGTCCCATTCACATTTGGAAAGGGGTGATGACAGACAGTCATTTCATTTATAATTTTACTATGAAATTTATGTGAAATTATTCTTAACTCAACAACAGTTGTCCATATATGAAGACATTCAACACATATCATAGGAGAACATCTTTTATCACAATTAACAGTAGAAGAAAAAAAGTAAAAAATGCCCTTTTCAGGTCACTACAATCCCCTCCAGACCTCCACCCTCCCAGCCTTCAGCATCTTCGGCACCTCTGCTTATGCATACTGATGTATGATGAGTAATTTATTAAACATACAACAGGGCTCAAAGCTGACCCCACCCCAGATGTAGTCCTACTAGTTCAGTTGCTCCTATAGTCCTACCTTGCTTTGAAGTCACTGGCCACACTCTTGTCCTAATCCGGATTTTTCAAGAGATAAAAGTATCAACAGTGACAATTTCAGCAGAATCAAGATAAAAAGAAGCACAGTCAAATGGAAAGACGTCCATTGACACCTTCTGGAAAGATATCGATTTTCTCCCATCCTGATCATCATTAGCACCATACTGTCTGGGGCTCTGGACTGCTACTGCCTCTAATCCGGATACTGCCAGTTTATGAGTTAATTCCTAAATATTAGGTACTAAGTGGGTTTATGTTTTCCTTAAGTCATGGATCTAATTGACAGCTTAGAAACAGTTATGCTCTGCTTTATAAACATATATATAATTTGATTACCATCCTGGAGCATTTTTAGGTATTTCCAAACCATGTATGATTATTACTAGTGGCAAACTGGTCTGAGTAGCTGCACAGAAGTCTAATTCAGACTAGTGATATCACTAAAGAACCACTAAGCCTGGCACACTAGCAGTGTATTAATTGTGTATTTTTCTTTAAATCTTGCAGAGTAATCAAACTCTTTGAAATCCTTCATAGGGGCTTATGTCCTCCTTTTTCCAGTGTTATGACACATCCTTATGAATTGTCTTTCAGCTCCTCTGTCATTTATTCAGCCCTTTAGAAAAGAGAATTCCAACCAGTGGAGACTTCTTAGAACATCTGATATAGAGACAATTTATTCTCTTTTTTATAACAATGTTAATGAATTATCACTTAAGACATAGGCAAGCATACATTTATATATAAAAATTGAAATGTTCCTCATTAAAAATATTACACATCATATTCATTTTTAACTATCATCAGTCCAACATTACATAAATTGATCAATCACCGCCTTCCCTTAAATCTCACTCTGCCTCAAAAACATTATTCTGCATGCATTATTTCCACATTTTCTGTTTTTTTCTATTTAATTTGCTCTTACCCTTTTCTAAAGATCCAACTTTGAGATTTTTTTATTTCTGTTACATTATACAATAGTTCAAATACTGTTAGTTTAGACTTTGATGTCCATTTTGTAGTAATTGCTTTTTTTGGCAGCCAGCAGAATTAAACTTAGCAAGGCCTTATTATGTCTGGGCAATTCAGATCTTGCATCCCAGCTTAAAAAAAAATCATTCCCTTAGTTACACCCATTTGCTCAAGCACTAATTCAGACAGAGTACTCTGTAGGGGAATTTTGGAAGTTTGCCAACTCATTACACTCCTAGAACATATTTTCCCAGCTACTTCTTTCTTTCTCAACACATCTTCAACATTTGCCCTCTACCTGAGGAAAATTCGTTGGAGTCTGCTTTGGGTATAAAAATAGCTATGCAAATGCTTCCAAGTAGAACTCCTCTTAAATCTTCTAGATTTTGTTGAATACTTGGGAACCATAAATATGTCTTCCCATTGTTTCTTTGTGAATTGCTTATCCAGTCTCTCTTATCAAATTTTCTAACCTCCTCTGATGGATTCCTATAGTTAGCATGCAATACTTTATAATCATTACTAATTATCCATTTTCTGTTCTAGATTCAACTCTACCAGGGTAGGTGTTTCACTTAGAATTCTCCTATCCCTTTCTCTTTACCTATACGCTATCAATCCCTGATAGGGAAGGCAATCTCTAGCCTGCAGTCCAAATGTCTTCTTGGTCTCTTCCCGGTCTATTACCTTTCCCTCTCTAGCTTTCTGCTCTCAACACCTTGGTTTCTTTGCCAGTTTTCCATAATAAAATTCAAGCCCATTGTTGCCTAATCTCTGTACCTCTAATTGCAATTTATCGCTATTGACAAAATCTCCTTTCTCCATTCTCGTGTTGGCCTAGTTCTTGCAATACTTTCTGCTACATTATAAATATAATATTCTGCACAGCTGTTATTCTCCTTAAGGATCTGTATCCAAAGTCCCACTCTCTCCTTATTTCTTGAATCCCCCCATTACATCATCATCCCTTTCCACTTTGATTTATAGCTTTCTGCTTGTGTTATATATATGAGCCTTAATTGTGTAGCTTTAAAATACCCCTTCAAATCAGGTAATCCTATACCAACTTGTCCTGTTGGAAGAATTAACTTATCCCACCTGACTCTTGCCCTCTTCCCCTCCCAGATAAATTCCTTCAACGCTTCATTAATTGTTGTCCACAACTTATACTCTGGTTGATAAAAATATGTCTGACCTGTATGTAAAACTAAAGGGAATAAATCATTTTCACTGCTTGTATCTTACCATCCCTATCCATAAACAAGAGCTTCTAGTTTCTCATTTTGTATTGTCTTTTGTTTAATCTCTTCCCACACATCCTTAGCTGCCATAACATAATCCTTTTTATTCTATACTCCTAAATACTTAATTTTATCATGTCCCCATAAATATGTGTATTGCTTGACCAATTCATGTTTGGGTATATAGTTTACAGATTTTATCAGGTACAAAATAATATTGTCTGCAAATAAAGCCAACTTTTCTTCATTACCATACCAGTTATATCCTTGTATTTCTGAGTCCATTATTTTCACAAATCTACCATTATTGTTTTTTTCCTCATCTATCACTAGTTCCTCTAGCAATAACAATAAGTACTCCCATTTTCCTTTGTCTCTGATACTCTGCTGAATATCATTCCAGAAATCCTTTTTTTATCAATTTCACAAGCTCACTTCTTTCCAAATTCATCTCCTGCAGCATTGCTATTGCCACTCTGCATTTGTTAATATAATTCAATAATCTTTCCTTTTTCTACATACCCACGAGACCTTCATGTTCAAAAATAATATGGAAGGTGTTGCCATTATGATAAGAAGTTTTTTATTCCCACTATTTTATATATATATATATATATATATATATATATATATATATATATATATATATGACAGTTATTTAAATGTCTGTTTCCTGCTTTTGTATTACATGTATTCACTAATGTTTGGCAGGTTGATCCTTTATACAGTTCTTTTTTGTCATCTCCATTTGAACCTATGTCACATTTTAAAATACTATTTGTTTTAATGAAAACACTCACACAAAAATAACCCCCCAGAACATCCCCAATACATATTAACTTAAAACAAACACATGAAACTATGTACATCTTCAAATAATGAAGTTTAACCCTGCTGATAGGAGCACTTGTTCAAAATTGACAGCTGCACAACAACTGGATACACAGGCATTATCTTACCTAAAATTAATGTTACCCATCCTAAAACACATGTTACAGACTATGCTCCAACTTACATTAATTGCTGTCTGTTCTTGTCTTATATTTATTCCCGTCCCAGATATGAAAAATTATATCTATGCTTTCAGAAAATATTAACTTTTAGACTTAAAAAGGTGCTCTGGCTTTTATTGCCTGGCATTGTAGTCAGCTTGTCTCCATGGAAACACAGGAATTAAATGTACAGCTGCACTCAGCTGCAGACTTCCCAACTCTCCCTGAACATTTGTTTGTTAAATTAAACATTTACATTATATTCAGTGTTCACTTATTTACTTGCTTACACTAAAACCTTGTTATTAGATTAAGCCAAGGGACTTAATCTAGACATAAACTATGCAAAAGTAAGAGAAAACTACCAGCTATACATATATTATGATCTGGGCACCTTTACATCCCATCACCCACCTCAACAACCCAGGTGAGTGCAGCCTATTAACCTAAACATGCTTTTTTCCAGCCTTTCTTCTCTTTCTATATTGTAATGTCAACATTTCTTAAAACTAAAAAAAAAGAAGAAAAAGGCATATGTTCACTTTATTTATTGTATCACATACATCAGTAACTGAAAATGCTTTACTATGTAACATGCAATTTACATCATGCACTGTTTTATACAAACACTGTTAAAAACACAAATTGTTTTATTTACAGTTACCTTTTTATTTTTCCTTCCCTTACCATTAGTGTCCTTCCAAGCATTAATGACATGAAATGCGACATATGCTTTTCAACCCCCTAGAAGTTCAACAAAAGTCCAATATTTCCACTTTTTCTTGTAGAGCCATATGTCACAAATATGATTGATGCTTTATAATCTCACATTTACTAATGTAAGTGTTTCCGGTCTTCTTCCTGCTCATCTGCATCTCCCAACCACAGACTCCAGTTCAAGTCCAAGGTGCTCCAGATTCGTCTAGTCAACTCCTGTGCTTTTTTTCTGCTTCTCTATCATTTTCTTTTGGAAAATTGGAAAATGTTTCACTGGCAAAGACTCTCTATGAGCTTTATTATCAGAAGAATGAGCAGAGTCCCTTTCTTTTTGATGGCACACTTTTTTGTTAAACAAACTTCTGTATTTTCTCCTTAGCCTGTTCTGCATCAAAAAATGAATTTGATCCTCCAGAAAAAAATATTCTGAGGACAGCTGGATACAGCAACTTAAATCTCATATCTGCCTCGCAACATTCCCTGGAGTTAGTATATTTATAATTAGAAGAGGGGGATGTTGAATTTGCGGGGGAGCTTGTCCCCCCAAAAAAAATTGGTTTTGGATGTGGTTAGATTTTGTTGATATTCTGTGTTCAGATATTTTTGAGTTAAATATTTCTGTCAATATTGTTGTTGTTGATATTATGCTGCTTAAATTATTTTAAGTATATATATATATATATATATATATATATATATATATATATATATATATATAAAAACACACACAGACACACACACACACACACACACACACACACACACACGCACACAGACATACACACATACATGTAAAGCATTATATTCAAGACCATTTGACAGTTACACAGTGAGAAGGTAAATCTGGAATGATTTTTTTGTTTGTTTTAATTAAAACAATTCAATTAACTTGCAGTGTTTCTGTGATTCAAGTCATTGTAGTTCATTGTTGGTAGCTTTGTAATTTCAGAAGTCTGGTATCATCATTGCTGTACTGGAGCTAGCACTTCAGCGAGTGTGGTCTTTTTTAATTGACAAAAGCCAAATGCCAGATGATGGTTCCAACTAAGTAGAGAGTGTGTGTGTGTGTGTGTGTGTGTGTGTGTGTGTGTGTGTGTGTGTGTGTGTGTGTGTGTGTGTGTGTGTGTGTGTGTTGGAAATGTGTGCGTTTGCAGGCACGTGTGTATGTGTGTGCACATGTTTGTGTGTGTATGTGTGTGTGTGTGTGTGTGTGTGTGTGTGTGTGTGTGTGTGTGTGTGTGTGTGTGTGTGTGTGTGTGTGTGTGTGTGTGTGTGTGTGTGTGTGTGTGTGTGTGTGTGTGTGTTTGTCTACATGAGACCAAGTGAAATAACCAAGTTTACTTTTCTGATCTCTAGAGGTAGATTATAGGTTACCCATCCTAAAACACATGTTACAGACTATGCTCCTACTTAAATTAATTGCTGTTCTTGTCTTATATTTATTCCCTTCCCAAATATGAAAAACAACTTGTATGCTTTCAGAAAATATTAGCTTTTAGCTTTAAAAAGGTGCTCTGGCTTTTATTGCCTGGCACTGTAGTCAGCTTGTTTCCATGGAAACATAGAAATTAAATGTACAGCTGCACTCAGCTGCAGACTTCTCAACTCTCACTGAACATTTGTTTGTTAAATGAAACATTTAAATTATATTCAGTGTGCACTTATTTACTTGCTTACACTTAAACCTTGTTATTAGATTAAATCCAGACATAAACTATACAAAAGTAAGAGAAAACTATCAGCTATACATATATTATGATCTGGGCACCTTTACATACCATCACCCACCTCAACAACCCAAGAATACAGCCTATTAACCTAAACATGCTTTTTTCCAGCCTTTCTTCTCTTTTTATATTGTAATATCAACACTTCTTAAAACTAAAAAAAGAAGAAAAAGGCATCTGTTCACTTTATTTTCTGTATCACATACATCTGTAACTGAAAATGCTTTAATATGTAACATGCAATTTACATCATGCACTGTTTTAAACAAACACTGTTTAAAACACAAATTGTTTTACTTACAGTTACCTTTTTATTTTTCCTTCCCTTCCCATTAGTGTCCTTCCAAACATTAATGACATGAAGTGGGGCATATGCTTTTCAACCCCCTAGAAGTTCAACAAAAGTCCAGTCTTTCCACTTTTTCTTGTACAGCCATATGTCACAAATGCGATTGATGATTTATAATCTCACATTTATTTACTAATGTAAGTGTTGCCGGTCTTCTTCCTGCTCATCTGCATCTCCCAACCACAGACTACGATTCAAGTCCAAGGTGCTCCAGATTTTTCTAGTCAACTCCTGTGCTTTTTTCTGCTTCTCTATCATTTTCCTTCTGTCAATTAAAAAAGACCATGTTCACTGAAGCACAAGATCCAGGCCATCCAAGAACACTGAAGTGGCAGGCAGTTGCATGAAGAGCAACTAGGCAGAGCACCAGAAAGACTGAAGCATTCACACGCAAAGTGATAATCAGGAATGTGTGGACTGCCTATCACTGTGGACACAATGGTATGTATAGCCCTCAGTATACTTGCCAGGGGGAGCTTTCAGAGACAGACTGGGGACATGTTGGGGATCTCACAGAATTCTGCCTCGACAATATTGTAGCAGTTCTTGGATGTACTCTTGACACACGTGGAACTGTATATCTCTTTCCTGGTGTCACCTCAGGACCAAGCCAGGACTATGCATACTTATGGGCTGGCATGTGTCTCTCAGGTACTTGATGCAATAGATTGCACCCATTTTGCAATTAGGGCCCCTCTGGCACACAGGGGGAGCAGTACCACAATAAGAATGGCTACCATTCCATCAATTGCCAGGTAGTGTGTGATGCATGGGGGTGCATCACCAATGCCTCTGCTCAGCATCCTGGGAGTGTGCATGAGTCACATATCTGGCATAATAGCTACCTCAACTGCCTCTTCCTGCTTGGTAATATGCCCAGTGGCCATCTTGTTGGTAAGTGGTACCTGGATGAGTCTGAGGGTGCCCCTAAGTATGACCCAACTACAGTGTGCAGGATGTTTACTACATGTTGCCTTCTGCATAATATGATAATATACCAGTCTGGTGGTGATGTGACCCATGCTGTCACTGCAGCTCCCAGTACCAGCCACACTATGACTAATGATGACCAGCCAGCAGCAGCAGTAGTAAGGGTCCCCAAGCAGCAGGCTCATTCATGGCATACAGCTGAACAGGAAAAGAGGTGGTATCTATTCCATAACTATGCACCATGACATTCAGGTCAGTGTTTCCTTTATTTTAACAAAAACATGAATATAATTGATGTATGCAGTGATAGTTGTGGGCTGTGCTGTGTGGTGCATGGTTGTCTCTCAGTGTTCATTTGACATTTTTTATCATCTTAATTTATTTATTTTTTATAACAGTTATTCATGTTATTGTTGTAGAAGTCCTGCCTGAATGCTCACTGATTCTTGTTCAGTGATGTCATAAGACCTCATGTAAGTAATAATAACCTTTCTAATTGTTTTGCAAAAGAAATTCTGCTGAAGTGGTTTATCCCTAAGTACTGAATATGTTCATTTGGTATAATTATTAAATGCAGTTATTTCAATATTTGATGAGTTCATGCATTGCTTGTGAATGAAAACTTTTTTTTTATATTTTGCAATTTATTATCAGATTGAAGTATGTTGGTTGCTGAGGTAGTGCACATCAGATTATTTTTATTTTGCCATACTCAATAATTATTGACTTCAGAGACAAAAAATATCATAAGTTGGGTAGTGGTGAGGGTGAAGTCGGCATCAGTGGTTCTTTAAATGGGATACTCATTTTAATCTGCAATTTTCTCATTACTGTGTTTCCATGAAAAATCTTGTACTAATACTTTTCAAGTGTAACTGGCTGTCAGCTGAAGTAATGTCAATGCAGAGACCAATGGTGTTAATGACTGCAGTGTCATGATATATCATACAGATTTCTTTCTACAGTTTCCCGAGGTTCTAATCAGTTCTATTATATGGCTATAATGCATACATTTGTAAAGTCTCCCAACCTGTTCTTCTCTTTGTAATTAAATCATGCAACAGTTTCTATGAAAGTGAAATTGTAACAGAATTTTCAAAGTTAAATCATAATAGTTCAAGATCAAATACATCATACACATCTCTTAAGGACAGACTAGGTGATGGTGCAAGTGATTTTGAAGAGGGGCTGTCATGAGAGCTGCATGGTGAGTTGGTTCGATATCATGACTTAATTGATGCAGGTGACTCTGTAGACACTGATCTGACTGTGCTTCATGAATGTGATCAGAACCTTGAATTAGAGGTTCTGGTAGGTCTAGATTAATGCTGACATAGCCTCCATGAAATTTGTTGTGATTACATTAATTTCCTGAGAAGCACCTGAAGTCTCATATGATCTGCTCCCATGAGTCCAGACATTACTCCAACCTCTTCCTCTTCCAAGATTGACTCCTACTTGAGTCTAATAAAAAGAAAACCACAAGTGATGATGGAGCACTATATCACACAAAATGAACTTTAATCCACTGGTTTAGCACTTTCAGCCCAAGAATTAGTTGCCTATTGGTTTTCCCAATATAGAATGAAGAACAAGTGGAGCATTTTGCCATGTATACCACAAATGTAGATTAACAACTAAAAATGCTCCACTTGTTCTTAAACTGTGTGAGTAGCAATAAGTGTTAAGTTTCTTTTTACAGTTATATGTTTGTTAGAAATGTATGCTTTATTTAAAATGCATTTTTATTTAAACACATTTTAAACAGTTTTTGCATTAAGTTTAAGTAAAATGAGATTTGATTGGTGTGATGTGTATTGATGATGGTATAAAAATGAGACAGTTTTTTAACACTTTGTTCTGATGAAGACCTAATTATTGGTCTGAAAGCACTAAACCAGTGGATTAAACTTCATTTTGTGTGATATAGTGCTCCATCATCACTTGTGGTTTTCTTTTTATTTTACCAAAGTTACACAAAGTGTGAGACAAGTCTGCAGTTTTCTTTGAACTTTGTCCTACTTGAGTCTAGTAAGTCCTAGCTAGTGTATGAATATTGTTAGCCTCAGATGTTTAGTGTCCCACCATATTACAGTTAGTGAGATCATGGCATTATCCGTATTCTCTGAAATTTCCATGTAGTGCTGAAAATCCTTATGCATAATCCCAGAGGGTTCTGACCATTTCCTGCTGACACTTTCCGGCAGTGCTCAGAGACATAACAATGTCACAGCACATTTGCTGCTGGTCAGCCAGTGCTTTTTGTGTTTCCTGCAGTAGCTGTAACAAATGTCTGAGCCTGCCTCTCCTTTGTAAAGGTGACGCTGTGGACACTGCTACCTCTGATTGCCCTGCCATCATCCACAAACTGTTTGCCTGGGTTTGGAGGTACTGGTGTAGAGGTGCATAGGTTTTCCTTTCTGTACAAGAATGAAGAACAAGAATGTGACTGAACTATTATATAATTACTCTGAGGGACTTAACTTTATTCCAGCCTGTCCTGATACTATCAGTCAAGTGCTAATTGATCTTAGATTACCACTGTGTCCATTTTCTTATAACATTGAATGTTAAAGCATTTGAGCAACTGTAATGAAATTACTATCAAACCAGCTGATCAGAGATACATCTAGCCCTAAATGAACATGGAGAATTATTATTAGAAGAAATGTCCTTCACTAATGATAGACAGTTGTTAATAGGCCAATTATTGGATTTTAGTAATAATAATATATTTATGTTTTTTTTTTGAATTATTACTTACAGAAATAGGTCTATAAATGCTTTGTGGATGATATTCTTATCATAAAAGATAAATTTTTAGATATAACACTAAGCATTACAGAATAAGGCCTTATTACATCAACACTTTTGGCTGCTCATATACTGAGAGAACCTGGTTTCTACTGCCTCTTTCTGTACAAGCGTGAGAGTAATGTCACCATGTGCTTGACTTTGTGATACACTGTGACTTCCTGCAGAGTTACTAACAAGTTGTGGGGTGTGAGATCCCTGACATTAAACTTGCAGATTGTCTGCCATTTTCATCAGGCTGCCTCATAAATATATCCATGCAT
Source organism: Protopterus annectens (assembly GCF_019279795.1). Classification (NCBI taxonomy): domain Eukaryota; kingdom Metazoa; phylum Chordata; order Ceratodontiformes; family Protopteridae; genus Protopterus; species Protopterus annectens. The sequence continues at coordinate 1,161,050,689 of NC_056728.1, read as the reverse complement.
CATCATTATCACCAACAGGCATTCTGCTGCGGATAACCTCTAAATGCATTGTTATGGGTGGAACTGTTTGTTTCTGATGCTGACCCTGTAAAAAAGAATTATTTATGAAAAGTACTCATAATGAAATAGCATGCACAAGTATATTAAGGGGTGTGGGGGACATTTACCATGCACACTGTGTTCATTGCTTTCCTGTGCTGATGTAGAAGGTTCACTTAGTAATAGTAATTGTCATTTGTTTAATTTAATAATTCATTGTTGGCATTCAGTTCTCTATATGAATATACGGTACTAATTTTAAACCAACCTTCATGAGCAGACGAGTGTTGCTGCTGCAGATGTTGATAATAACCGGTATCCACACCACCTCTGATTATGCCATCAATGTCTGTGTCATACTTATCCCCATGGATAGAGAGAAGGTATTCCTCATCTGGTATTAATGGGATAATTGTTGGGGGCCCCTGCCCCAAGTATTGGTACAGGCAATTGCATTCTACTCATCTTGCTTCTAGCATATCCTACCATATCATTTGCTATCTTCTTATACTGTTCTAATGTGCAGTTTCTGCCACCCACTGCATTTATGCTGAGGACAACTTGATTCCAGGCTTTATTCCTCTCAGCTTGTTTGGGGCCCCTTTACCAAACAGATGTTTCCCATATTTCATAAGTGCTACCATGAGGATGCACTCTTCCTCATGGCTGAAGTTCTCCTTTCTCTTTGCCTTGTTTTGTATCATTACTGTGTATTATAAAAAAGAAACAAGGCTGCAGTCATACACAAATAAACCTTTGTTGATGTAATCATCACTCAAACTATACAACACTGAGTATGTGTGCCTGCCATCCTCCAAAACAATGTTAGATGACACAAACCCCACAGTTACATACACGTAGTGTCCAGCCAAGTTAAATTGTGCTATTGCATCAGTTCCAGTGCATTCACATAAATAAAGCAAACACTTTTTTAACAGATTCATCATTCTCCCATCCCCTACCATTATCATGTATTCATATCAATTTTCATTCATTAGTGACAGTCAGGTATCTCCCAGGAAAGCTGTATGTTGTACCAAGAAAATTCCTTACCACTGCATTAATTCACAGCTCGGTGACTGCATTTCTATCATGCATGCACAATCACTAAATGACAACAAAGTAATGATTTTCTTCAGTGATTTCAGTGATCATTAATCATTTGCAATGCTGCAGTACTGAATTCTACTTCCAAATGACAGCATTACAGTATTCTTTAATACCCATCATAACATGCACGATACTAGTTAAAGCAAAATTTCCTTAATTTAACTTAATACATCTCCCTATTTGTAAGTTATTTTTGTTATTATTGTCTTACTTTAAGATGTCTGCAGTTTCCTAAGACATTTGCCACCTAACTTGAATAATGGCAACTTAATATTGAGGTATTCAACTTTTCCACATAAATTCAATTCTATTTTTATGTTTTGTATGCAAATTAGGGTCTTTTACATTCTGCTCAGTGAATCACAGTAATACGCAAATATGTATGGCCACTTTTGGGAGTAAATCACTCTGGAATACTCATGAATGTGGGCTCAGTAGTACAGTCCACAACCATCCGCAGCTCATCCACACATTCCCTAGCATGCATCAGGAATGGGCAGTTATGATCAGATATGCTGAAATGTGAAAATAAAACAAAATGGACTTTTATGCATTACAGTTAATAAAACAGTACTGTGTAATCTTGCCCATCTAACCTCCTCTGGCATACCTTGTCACTTCTACCCTCTAAAAAGTTTAATAAAATTCTTCATCAATCACATAGGTAGATGTATTGTGCAACCCCCCCCCCCCCCAAAAAAAAATGTATCCTTGATGATGCAATGAAGGAAAGTAAAACATTCAGGTGTTATTTACTGTTTATTTATTTATTTATTTACTTTTGTTGACTAGGATAGATACCCTTTTTCAGTGGATGCTCGAGGAGTGACGCACCAGTTATCTAAAACATAGACAATATACAGTATATTTCATTTTTCAAATTATATCAACTTCTCATCTTGGTTACACATATGTTTTTGCAAACATAAATAGTTGCAAAAGATGATTAATGCTAATCTAGCATCATACAATTTGTGACTATAGAATTAAGATAAAATAAGAGCTAGCCAGTGCATTTGCATAAGGTTGCAGCAAAATGACAGCAAAGGCAAGGTGGACAACCACTAGCAATTAAAAGTATTAGACAGTGGAAATTATTTTCCTATTTTTATGAACAATATCAATCAAATTAAAAACATGTCTGTGACAAACCATTTTTGGTTAAACCAAACTTGCCAATAATAATGGGGCCTGTTGTAATATCCTGGTGGTTGCCTGAGTTTGGATAAAGCAGCATTACACTCCAGAGGGAGTGGTTCTAAAACCTTGAACCACATTCCTGCTCATACTTTCTTCATTCTGGTACTGGCATTTCTAGTTATGGCAACACCAGTTGAGGCATGAGGCCATGATCCAAGTTGGTCGAACAAAGAGACCAAAATAATGCTCTACCTTCTGAAGGAATCGTACCAGGATAAGACCACTAGAGGATCTGATTGGAACAAGATTGATATCTGCAATTAGTTGCAGATATCAATCTGCAATTAGTTGGGTGAACAACTGGAAACACTGACAAGGATCAGCCGTTCCAGCCATCATTACCCCCACAGGTATGATGACCCGAAGAAGCATAGGCCGGACCAGCTATCTGGGTGGGTAGTCCAGGAAGAGGCAAGAAGGCCAGAGTTCTATAGTGAGTGTAATTTTTTGCGGGAATAACATAGGTAAATCATATAACAACACTGAATAATTTAAGGTAAAGAAATATATGCACCTGCAGAAATGTATCAGTAAGGTTATTAGAATAATTTAAAATAAAGCATGCACATATCTGTACATAGAAATGCATCAGCATAGAAATACATAATGCATGTGTGATAATAATTGGCTACAGACATGTAAGATATGTATGAGTAAAATTTTATATATATATATATATATATATATATATATATATATATATATATATGAAAAATGCAGGTATACACCTGAATTAGTATTCTAACAGCTACTTCTTCTTGTCTTTAGACAGAAAGAAAACAAATGCTTATATTTCCTTACTTTCATTTAGGTTCATAGGTAGGTACTAGTCTATCTGCCCGAGGGCATTTATAAGCCTAGCCAGAGTGTGTAAGCTTTCGCCGCCCCATTGATTAATTAACTGAGCCTCTGTCAAGAAGAGCCAATGAAGTGATCCCAGGGGTGTATTTAGAGGCTCTGCGTAATGTAGTTAGGAATTTTGTTCCAAAGCATGGGGAGTCTCTGTGACAAGACTCTATCCCTCCAGCATGTTCTGTTATTGTTGTGGCAAGGTTTAGCTCACTAGAGCAAGTGGGCTCACAGTGACTTGGATTTCTTTTAGTGAAGCATGTCCATCAATTCTGAGTTGGATATGGCTTTGTAAGTCAGGTAGAGATCACCTCTGAGCAAGTGATATGCCACTAACTACAGCCGGAGTTTTTCCAGTCGGGCTGCATAGGACATATGTTTGTGGCCAGTAATCCTCTTGGTGAGGTACTTTTGTGGTCTTTCCAACTATTGGAAGTGTCTTTTGAGGTACATCCCAAATGGGGTATTGTACTCTATGATGGGTCTGATGAGTGATGAGTAGAGGGGCACTATAACCTCTTTATTTCTAGATGCGAACCCTTTAATAATTGGATGGGCTACAGAGAAGGATTTCCTGACTACTTTGGCAAAATGATTGTCAAAGGAGAGATTACTATCTACCTGGGTCCCCACATCTCTTATTACCTCTTCTGTATTAAGGGGGCTGCCACCTATGTGGTAATTCACGGGGGTTTTGTTTTTCCCAAACGAGATGACTGCATTTTTTGGCATTTAGCTTGAGATCATGACTTTGACACCAGGTGTCCATCTCAGTAAGGCCTTTTTGGAGAATGTCAGTGTCTGCCGGAGAGTCAATTATGGCTCCCAGTTTGCAGTCATTGGTGAAATTTTTAGCCATAATCCTCCTGTGTTTGCCTGTACTTCTGACAAGTATATGCTGAACAGTAGGGGTCCCAGGACCGAGCTCTGTGGGACACCACTTGTGACTGGTTTATAGTCTGACCTGGAGCTCGCTGTTCTTATTGTGTGAGTTCTGTCTGTAAGCCAACTGGCAACCCATCTCATGATGTAGGGGTTTATGTTAAGGCTGGTGAGTTTTTCTATCATTCCTGAGTGAGGAATGGTGTCAAAAGCCTTGGCGAGGTCAAGGTAGGCTGTGTGAACCACCTTCCCTTCATCTATGGCCTTGGTGACTGTCTCAAAGAAGCCAACCAGGTTTAGTAGGCATGATCTGCCCTTAACAAAGCCAAACTGAGTCAGGTCAAGTGTTTGGAAGTTCCCAATGTCTTTGTTAATGAGTTCCATGATGATGTGCTCCATAGCCTTGCAGACCAGGCTAGTCAGGCTTATGGGGTGATAGTTACCAGGGTCAGTTGTGGACCCTCCTTTATGGAGCAGAATAACCATTGCTGTGCACCATTCTATGGGCATGTAGCCTGTGGAGAGGCTGAGGTTGAACAGTGTGTTAAGGTGGGGGGGTTAGTTTGTTCTGTAGCTCATGGATGACGCAGCCTGGGACACCATCTGGCCCCATTGATGCTGTGCTTTTTTCTTTTGAAAGGGCTGTTTTCACTTGTGCGTCTATGATTTCTGGGACACTATACTTTTCCAGTATTGTTGTGAGCCCTTTTGGCGGTGAGAGGGGGTGAAGTTTGCATTGAATCTATCTGCCAGGATTTTGGCAATATCAGTAGGTTCAGTATATTTTGAGCTATTTTGCACTAGCTCAGAGCATATCTGTGACATAGCTGAAGAAGGCTTTGTGGTTATCTTTCGAATCCTTGGCTATTTTTCTTTCGAAGTTAGCCTTGGATGATTTTATGAGGGACCTCAGTTTCTTTCTGATACTGATCAGGGATGTCTTTCCTTCTTGGGATTTGATTTTTTTCTGAACTAGTTTTCTCCTTCCATTGTATAGCCTATTTATGGCAGGGGTCCACTAGACTGGTTTCCTTCTCTTAGGGGAGTGAGTCTTGGTTTTGCTAGGGATGGCACGATCCATGCATCCTTGTATGTGCTCATAGAGTGCATTTGTAAAGGTTCCTACATCTTGGACACGGTTATCCTTTAGCGTGGGGGCTGTGAAACTTACCACCTTTGTCTTAAGTAAGGTGAAGTTTGCTACAGAAAAGTTTTTCACTGTGGTTTCCTTGGTTGGGGGTGGTGGTATGGTGTGGACATCCAGAGTGATTAGTTTATGGTCTGATCTAACCAGTGATGGGTTGACCTCCGGTGCAGAACACATCGCCCATGTTGGTGATGACCAGGTCCAATATGTTTTCACCTCTGGTAAGGGAGTTTACCAGCTGATCCAGGGCATTGAGTTGATAAATTCCAGTGCTGGACCTGGGAGTTTGTACTTGAGTAGTTTTCCCAGTTAACGGTAGGGTAATTGAAATCGCCCAATATCAGGATGTTCAGTAGGACCTTCATGTTTTCCAGTGTCTCCAGAAAGGCAGAATGGTAGTCCTGGGTCATGGAGGGTGATCTGTAGCAAGCCACAATTTGCATTGCAGATTTGCCTGATGTTAGTTGCACATGGATGATCTCATAGGTTCATAGGTTGGTTGGTACTAGGCTATCAGCCCTAGGGCCTATACAAGCCTAGCCATAACAATTCCCTGGCTATTTCTTCCCACATTATTTACTTTCCTGGACCCCTGTCTAGCAGGGCGACTGACATGATCCCTGGGGTGAATTTCCTTTCTCCCATCCAATCGTCAAGGTTCCTCTTGAAGAGGTCCAAAGAGGCACTCTGCTTGACATGTATGGGCAATCTATTCCAGAGTCTGGGGAGTCTCTAGGTCAGGAACCTATCCCTCCAGCATGTTTTGTTTATTGTGATGACAAGGTTTAGATCCCTGGAGCATGTAGCTCTGAGGGGATTGGGATTTCTTTAAGTGTAGCATGTCCAACAGCTCTGGGTTTGACATGGCCTTGTATGTTAAGCAGAGATCGCCTCTGAGTAGACAATATGCGACAGAGTATAGCTGGAGTTTTTTAAGGCGGTCAGCATAGGGCATCTGCTTTAGGCCTGTGATTCTTTTAGTGAGGTATTTTTGAGGCCTTTCCAATTGTTGCAGATGTCTTGAGAGGAACATACCAAATGGGGCGTTGTATTCTATAATGGGTCTAATGAGGGATGAGTACAGTGGGACAATAACCTCCTTTTTTCTGGATGAAAAGCCCTTCATGATGAGGTGTGCCACATAGAAGGATTTCCTGACTGTTGTGGCGATGTGGTTATTGAAGGTGAGACCACTGTCCACCTGTGTCCCTAAGTCTCTTATCACACTTTCTGTGTTTAGTTTACTGCCACCTATATGGTAATTCATGGATGCATGTTTTTTCCCAAAGGGGATAACAATACATTTCTTGGCATTGAGCTTGAGCCCATGGCTCTGGCACCAAGCATCTGTTTCTGTAAGGCCCTTTTGTAGAGTATCCACATCATTTGGGATTCAATAATGGCTCCCAGTTTGCAGTCATCTGCAAACTTTGTTAGCCAGAGTCCCTTAGTGTTGACCTGTACTTCAGAGAAGTAGATGCCAAACAAGAGCGGCCCCAGGACTGAACCCTGAGGTACTCCACTTGTCACTTGTCTGGAGCTGGATTTGGAGTCGGCTACTTTTACAGTGTGGGTTCTATCAGTAAGCCATTTAGCAACCCATTGGGTGACATAGGGATTAATGCCCAACTTAGTAAGTTTATCTATGATTCCAGAGTGGGGGATGGTGTCAAAGGCCTTGGCAAGGTCTAGATAGGCTGTGTGGACCACCTTACCCTTGTCCATGGCTCTGGAGACTGATTCAAAGAAGTCAATCAGGTTCAGGAGACAAGATTGACCCTTCACAAACCCAAACTGGGTGGGGTCCAGTGTTTGAAGGTTGCCAATGTCTTTGTTTATAAGTTCCATGATAATACACTCCATGGCCTTACAGATAAGGCTTGTCAGACTGATGGGACAGTAGTTTCCGGGATCCAAGGTGGATCCCCCCTTGTGGATTGGGATAACTGTAGCTCTGCAACACTCAGTTGGCATGAAACCTGAGGTGAGGCTATGATTAAACATGACACTTAGGTGAGGTGCCAGTTCATATTGTAGTTCATGTAGTACACAGCCCGGGATGTCATCTGGTCCCATGAATGCTGTATTCTTGGCTTTAGAGAGTGCGTTTTGTACCTGTGTGGCCGTTATCACTGGAATTTGGCAATCTTCCGGTATTGAGATGGGCCATTTAGGGGGTGAGAGGGGGGTGAAGTTGGCACTGAATCGATCTGCCAGGATATTGGCAATATCCTTCAGATCAGTATATTTAATGCCATTCTGTTTTAGCTCAGAGCAGATCTGAGCATTGCCATTTAGATTCTTGACATAGTTATATAATGCTTTGTGGTTGTCTTTGGAATCTTTGGCAATTTTATTTTCGTAACTAGCTTTGGAGGATTTTATGAGGCATCTCAGTTTCTTACTGAGGCTAGTAAGGGAGTTTTTTGCATCCTGGGATTTTCCTCTTTTCTGCAAAAGTTTCTTCCTTTTGTTGTAAAGTTTGTTTATGGCAGGGGACCACCAGATTGGCTTCCTTTTTTTGGATGAGTGTATTTTGGTTCTATTTGGGATGGCACGATTCATGCATGAGTGGATGTGCTCGTACAGTGCCTTAGTGTAGGCATCATCATCTCAGAGGTATCATGCTGCACCACTTACCTGGAGGTGTAGGTATCCTTGATGAATATGGATAAACCCCCTCCTTTGTTTCGGTCCATGTTCTGTGGCCGAAATGTGTGGTATGAGTTGTAGCCCGGTAGTGCTGGGGTGCTCTGTGGAGCCTTGAACCAGGTTTCAGTTACTGCACAGATGTTGACGTTCTCCATACTGAGGAGTGCTTTTGAGATTTAAACTCCTGACGTTGAGTAGCATAACCCTCATTGTTTTATTTGTGCTGATTATGGAGGTGGGTTTGAATTTTGAGCCTTGCCTAAAAAAGGCACTATGGGGGCAGCAAGAGCCTTGGCCAGTATTTGAAAGCCTAGGGGTGACAGGTGCAAGCTGTCTCTTGTGAAGCAACGAGGCTTGTCAAGCATGTCGTGTCAGGCTGACAGACACTGGATCCTCTTTGAATGACACCAGAAGCTTAGCCAGTTGTTGAAATTGATCATTTTCTCTTTATACTGTGATATCATTCTTGGTGAGGGCAGGATGCTACTCAGGGTCAGGGTCATACCTGCCTGGGCTACATGATCAGAGAGCTCTTCCATGTCTCTTTTCATGTAGTCCAGGGAGGTATGTCTCAGGTCATTCACACCAACATGAACAATGACAGAGTCATATTTGTACTTGTTCTGGAGTGACCTGAGTGCTTGTGTTATGTGGCGGATTCTGGCTCCTGACAGGCAGCTAACAGTAACCTTCTCCTTGTCCAGCCTAGTGAGTGGGATGTCATTGTGCCTGACTATAGAGTCGCCTATTACTAGTGTGTTAGGTATGTCATTTCGCCTTAAGGGCTGTGATTGTGCGGCACACTGATTTTGTGTTTTATGTGTTGTCTGGTTTGTGACGGGAGGTGCAGGGTTTTTGGGTGTCTGCTTTGGAGGTCTGTGATGCTTTTGCAGGTTTTTATTTAGAGCCTCCGAGTATGATTTTGTGTATTTATGTGTATTTTTTGCCAGTGCTGGTTTAGTATGTCTTTGTGAGGCTGGAGGTGTGGTGCAAGTGTTAACCTTCTCCTCATGACTGCCTCTTCCAGTCTTGGGTCGAGAGAGCTTAGCCACCAATTTAGCTATATAATTGCATTTCACACATATGTTAATGTTTTGTGGTAGGAGGAGAGGGTTGTCTGTGTACATGAGGCAGTTGTAACATTGCCTCAGGATACCCAGGTTCACCAGCTGGACTGGAGAGTATACCTGAAATTTCATATTGCATTACCTTCTGTAGTAGTTAAATTATATGCAGACAGTTTGTGTTGGCCGTGAATTATTTCATATTCTATTAATTGTATAACAAAGTCCTTTCTTTTCAGAATTATAAGTGCAGGTACTCTTTGGCCAAAGTCAGTCAGGCACAACGCCCTTGTCCAACTGGGGGTTAGGGAAACAGTGGTGGAGGTTGCTGTACTGTGAATGAGCAGCACTTACTTTACTAAAAATAACCAATATTATTAACTATGTATTACTTCTGCATACATTGTTAAATCATCACCTCGTGCTTAGAATTGTTCAGGAATAAAACTATCAAGCACACACTTTTGAACAGCTTAGGAAATGAAAACTTCCATAACTTGTTACATTGCTCACTGTCTGCACATTCATGCTGAACCAAATTCAGAGACTGTTACATGCAAAGTATAAATATTTTTAAGAAAACATTTCACCAAAGCTATCTACTTTGGTTTATTAGTGACAGCAAAGGGAAGATTAGCAAAGTATGAGAATTCAGATAGTATTATATATTTGAGAAAATACATGGGTAAGCAACTAATGCAATGAATGCAGTGATATATAATCAATAATAGTAAAGTTATATATAAATGGCAAAAAAGTGAAATACAGGTAAATAAGAGTTGTCTTATTTCTTTTCTATATAGTTGAGTCAGAGGTCTCACATAACAGGAATAGCAGGTGGAATTGCCGAGTCCCTGGTAAGCCTGAATAAACTAGTATATAGTAATTCTGTTTTTAACTGATTTCAATAATATATATAATGGGAAATAATGACTAGTAAGTCAGAACTATCTGAAGCAGTGAGTGTATTCAGTAAATTACTACAAACAAGACAGAGACAAATACCAGTATATATCAGTAATGCAGTACTTCTGTCCTTAATTAATTTACTACTGATAGATCATAATAATTGAAGGAATAGATTGCACTCATTATATTAGTGCAAGCAAGCAAAAGTAGACAGATTTCAATATACAAGTGCAGAAACCAATGTCATTAAAGTATATAAGCAAATTACTCATAGATATTAGTACCTAAAGGAATATATTGCATTCAGTACAGTACAGCAAGCAAGACTGACTAAGTACAGTCTTTCTGTCTACTACAGATTTTATAAGTTGCAGTTATTTATGACAGGTGTTGTCAATGCAGTATTGTAAACAAATGCATATCAGGCACAGATCTGTTCATTGTGTTTGTGCAGTAGACTGCAACATGTAAACCTCACCATTGCATGATATCAAACACTGTCCTGCCAAGTAAGCATAAACACTCCCCATAACATTTCATCCCAAAGGTTGCATAAGCACATCCCATACACTTTCAAAGAAAAGTATGAATAAATACTTCCCATACAGTCTCTGTTTTACTTCAATAAAGATTTATAAAAATAGAAATGTTTAAAGTAAGAAATGTAATATCGTGTAACATATTATGTGATTGCATTGAATGTATCTTCTTTTTTGTCTCCCACCCTTTTGCTCTGTTTTTGTTGCTTTATTTCTTCACTGCTTTGTCCTTTATTTTTTATTTCTCTCACATTTATGTTCATTCTTATACAGCTTCAAAATCATTTGAAGTGACCCAGGCACATACCTCCCAGGTTGGGGATTGCTCACTTTCTGCCTATCAAGGGACATCTTTGCAGGGCCAGGGCAGTAGCACTAGTCACGCAGGCATCCTGGTTCATGGCAGCGTGGAACGCCTCACAGAACTGAGTCTTAGGAACTTATAGGTTTATAGGTTCATACTAGGCTATCTGCCCTGGGGCATTTATAAGCCTAGCCCGATTGTGTTTGGCTTACACCACCCCTTGATTTGAGTATACTGTGCCCTTTTTAAAGTTTAGTTTACTGTGCCTCTGTCTAATAGTGACACGGAAGTAATCCCCGGGACAAACCTACGATCCCCCATCCACTCATCAAGATTCTTCTTGAAGAGAGTCAGTGAGGTGCTCTGCATAACATGAATTGGAATTCTATTCCAGAGTGAAGGGAGCCTCTGGGTTATGAATCTGTCCCTCCAGCATGTTATATTTATTTCTGTGCTGAGGTTCAAGTCCCTCGAGCGCATGGCTCTAAGGGATTTAGATTTACTGAGGTGGAGCATGTCCATTAATTCTGGGTTGGACATAGCTTTATATGTCAGGCATAGATCATCTCAAAGTAGGTGGTATGCAACTGAGTAGAGCTAGAGTTTTTTTAACTGAGCAGCATATGGCATCTGTTTGAGTCCCTTGATCCTCCTGGTGAGGTACTTTTGGGGTCTTTCTAATTGCTGCAGGTGTCGGGTAAGGTACATCCCAAAGGGGGCATTGTATTCTATGATGGGCCTGATGAGGGATGAATAAAGGGGCACGATTACCTCTCTTGATCTAGATGTGAATCCTTTCATGATGAGGTGGGCTATGTAGAAGGTCTTTCTAACCACTTTGACAATGTGGTTGTCAAAGGAGAGATTGCTATCAACATGGATCCCCAGATCCCTAATTACTTTCTCTGTACTTAATGGGTTACCACCTATGTGGTAATTTGTGGGCACATTGTTTTTGTCAAAGGGTATGACTATACACTTTTTGACATTTAGCTTTAGACCATGGCTCTGGCACCAGTTATCCATCTCTGCGAGACCTTTTTGAAGGATGTTTGTGTCAGCTGGAGAGTCGATTATGGCGCCCAGTTTGCAGTCATCTGCGAACTTGGTGAGCCATAGTCCTCCCACATTGGCCTGTACCTCAGAAAAGTAAATACCGAACAAGAGAGGTCCCAGAACAGAACCTTGTGGGATGCCACTTGTGACCGGTTTCGAGTCTGACATGGCTCCAGCAACTCTGACTCTGACTCTGTGGGTTCTGTCTTTGAGCCAGTTTGCAACCCATCTTGTGACATAGGGGTTTATATTTAGACTGGATAGCTTATCTATGATGCCCGAGTGGGGTATTGTGTCAAATGCCTTTGCGAGGTCCAGATAGGCTGTGTAGACTACCTTCCCTTCATCTATGGCCTTGGTGACTGTTTTGAAGAAGTCAACCAGGTTCAAAAGGCAGGATCTGCCCTTGACGAAGCCAAATTGGGTAGGATCTAGTGTCTGTAGGTCCCCAATGTCTTTGTTTATGAGTTCCATGATGATCCTCTCCATAGCCTTTTAGACTAGGCTAGTCAGGCTTATGGGGCGATAGCTTACAGGGTCCACAGAGGTGCCAACTTTGTGGAGTGGGACCACTATTGCTGTACGCCATTCTTTGGGCACATATCCTGTAGTGAGGCTGAGATTGTACAGCAGTTTTACTTGAGGGATTAGTTCTTCTTGGAGTTCATGTAGGACACAACCCGGGACGCCATCTGGTCCCATGGAAGCAGTGTTTTTTGCTTTGGAGAGGGCGGCCTTCACCTGAGCATCAGAGATGTTTGGAAGGCTGCACTCTGCCGGGATAGATACTTGCTCTTTTGGGGGTGGAGAAGTTTGCACTGAACCTGTCTGCCAGGATATTGGCGATGTCTGTGGGTTCAGTGTATTTTTTGTCGCTTAGAATCAACTCAGAACAAGTCTGGGAGTTGCATCCCAGGTTCCTAACATAACTGAAAAAAGCCTTATGATTGTCTTTAGTGTCCTGTGCAATTTTTCTCTTGAAGCTGGCCTTGAAGGATTTTATGAGGGATCATAATTTTTTGCTAGTACTGATCACAGATGCCTTCCCTTTTAGGGATTTTGCTCTATCATGTAGTAGCTTCCTCCTTCTGTTGTACAGTTTATTTATGGCTGGGGTCCACCAGACTGGACACCTGCCTTTGGATGATTGGGTCTTGATTTTGTTTTGGATAGCATGATCCATGCATTTGTGGAGATGTCTGTAGAATGTGTTTATATAGGATTCTGCAGTTTGGGCCGTAGTTTCCACTGGCCCTGGGGCCTTGAAGGATTCCACTTCAGTTTTGAGAAGTGTAAAGTTCGCTTTTGAGAAGTTTTTCACTGTGGTTTTCTGGGCTGGGGGTGGGGTCGGGATGTGGACATCCAGTGAAATTAATTTATGGTCTGATCTTACCAATGAAGGATATACTTCTGGTGTGGAGCATAGAGTCCCCATGTTGGTAATGATCAGGTCTAGTATGTTGTCCCCTCTTGTGGGAGTGGTGACTAAATGTTCCATAGCATTTGAATTTATAAATTCCAGGAACCTTTGGGCTAAGGTGCTGGGGCTTGAGTAATGCTCCCAGTCTATGTTTGGGTAGTTGAAGTCACCCAGTATAATGGTGTTCGGAGAGATCTTCATGTTCTCCAATGTTTTCAGGAAAGCCGAGTGGGATTCCTGACTTTGAGAGGGTGGTCTGTAGGATGCTATAAACTGAAAAGAAGTCTTGCCCACTGTCAGTTGCACATGGATGGTCTCTGATACTTCGGTACTTGGCTGAGAATGTGCTGGAAGAGGTAGTCATTCAAAAGATTCAGCCAGTTGAGGCCTCACTGCAGCTTGTAGAAGACACACTGCACAGCAGGTGCACTGCCACAGGGATCAAAAATCTCACCATCTGGCAGTAGAAATGTTTGTGGCTCTGTGGTCTGGGACTCCTGTAGATGCTTCGGTCCTTCTCCACTTACCCTTTCACCCACATTCTTTTACCTAGTTCCCTCCCACACTACCATCACATGTAAAAATAAAATCTGAAAAAATAGGGGGGGTCTATCACCCTACAAAAATATTGTGCCCCTGCTCTTCCACCTCCTCTAGCACAACCCTCTTGATGTTTTCCTTCTGTGTTCCCCTCTTTGTTGTGTCTCCCCTTTTTCAGTCCTACCTATCTCCCCCATTTTATTCTTTAATAAAACTATCAGGGTGCTCAGATAAGGATACTCCCATATAAAATATATTAAATTCCTTTATTTTTTAAAATATCAATAATAAAAGCTGCACAATCTGCTGCTTTCCTCAGGTATTTTAAACATGACTGTGCATAGCCATGTCCATCTAAAATACTCAGATATATATGACTTAGTACAAAGTAATACAAAGCTTATCTTTTTACATAGTCTTAAGTATCTACTTAATTCTTGACGTTAGATACTTTACACTTTTGTCCTAAGTAGGTATGTATTTCAAAACACCTTCACATTTCCTCACTCATCACAAATGCACTGTATTCGGCTCACTTAAATTTCAATGGCGCCACACTTTTTGCTCATAACCATTACAAACATATGAACTGCTGGGCTATGAATACCACCCAAAGTTTCTTTATAAAGATGATTAATAAAGCAGCAGCAATATAGTACCTTTCTTGCTGCTGTTGCAATCTGTAGCTCCAGTGTGTCTAGACATCATGAAACATTAAACACCAGCATTTTCTATTCTACTATGTAGCTTCAGAAAAGTAAGAAAATCATAAAATGCTTCTTCTCTCCTTAAGAAGTCACAACTGCAAAATGGAGGGAAAGTTGATCCATGAAGATACTCTGTTACTCATGCAGAGTGCTAACATTATATGCATTTATGCAGACATCAGCTAAAGTCACACAGATTAAGTTAGTACCTAGTTATTTGTTCTCATGGGCCACTTTAAGTCTAGCCAATTACCCCCATTTGAGAATCAAACCCTGCACGTTGTGACTGCAAAGTAAACCCCTTAACCATTATACCAACCTCCCACCTTACTGCAGTGCAGTATTAGTAAACTGTTACTGCAGTGGTGGTGCTGCGGTAGCATTGTCGCCTCATAGCAAGACGTTGTCCCGTTCGATTCTCAGCTGGAGCGTCTTCTGTGTGGAGGCATACGTGAATGGAGCGTGCCTTCGTTGAAGGTTGTGCGTCAGGGATGGCAACTCAATACATAAAAATCAACTGCCAATCATTAGCAGACCAGAGTTCCGCTGTGGCAACCCCTAACCGGGAAAAGCCGAAAGACACAAACAAAAACTGAACAGCTTTGTGACAATATGACACAAGTACATAAGTTGTCTGCTCAAGTGACATGTGAATCATTGCCTGTGTGAACATGTGAATTATTTCCTGCATGAATATGTGAGTTGACTGCTTCAGGATGGAATATGCATTGCTCAGACTTGAAACAGCTTGCAAATGCTTTCACGAACCTGTGAATGTTTGCCTTCACTGGCTACATACTGCCTTCTAGAGGCCTAACAGTGCAGCTGCATGCTGTGTATGTATTCAGCTGTGCCAAACTGTTCACAAGCTATTATTGGGCTGCTGCTGCAGTAACGCAGTCTGAAACAGAAGACTGAAGGTTTTGTGTTTATGTTTATAAACAATGCAGCTCTTTCTAACCCAACGTCATTATCTTATAACCAGAATTAGCCAGTAATGTAGCTTTAGGGTCTCTTTCAGTGTCTTTTAAGCACAAGTCACTAAGTGCATTCTCGTTCAAGATGTTACATTCCATCTTGTTTTTTAAACACCTTTATTAAATTCTCATATTTTAACCAGACATGAGCACATACATTAATAGAAAAGAAAATAAACCATAGTAAACATGTTTCATTTTTTCATACATTATACATGTATTTTCGTTCTAATAATTATTCACACCATTACAAAAATTGTACAGTTCCTGCCCTCCCTTAAACCTTACTCTTACTCCAGAACATTACTCTGCATGTATTGTTCCCACAAATTCCATTTCTATGTAATTCACTCCTTCCTTTTTTAAAGATCTCACTTCCAGTTATTTTATCTCCCTTACAATATTCTGTACGTCATTTACAGTTGATTTGCATTTTGATTTTCATTTTCTAGTATTTTTTGGCCACCGATAGCATTAAACGCATTAAGACCTTACTATGTCAAGTTAATCCCATGTCCTAGCTTTAAAGAATCATTTGCTTATTTGCAATTATTTGGTCCCCCAATATTTCTGTCAAAATCCTCTGTAGGGAATTTTTAAAATGTGCAGTTTATTACATTTCCAAAAAAATGTTCCTTATTACCTCACTCTCTAACTCTTTCTCATTGCACCTCCGGCATTTGCTATGTGCCTGAGGAAAAATACTCCGAAATCTGCTTGGGATATAAAAAATATGTTCATAGGTTATTATTAGGCTGGTCTGACACCAGAAACTAAGCCAATTATTAAAATCAATCATTTTATGTTCATACTGTGGCATCATTCTTGATGAAGACAGAATGTTGCTGAATGCAAGGCTCATACCTGTCTGTGACAGATATTCCTTGGGATCCATTATGTCTCTCTTCATGTAGTCCAGTGAGGTATGTCTCAGGTCATTCACAGCCAAATGGTTTATGACAGAATTCTGTTGGTACCTGAGGTGCAATGACTTGAGTGTGTGCATGATATTGCAGATCTTGCCTTCTGATAAGCAATTAACTGTTATGTTCTCCTTGTCTAACCTGGTGAGTGGGGCATCTGCGTCACACAATGGAAACCCCAATAAAAAGAGTATTAGGTAAAGTATATGCTTGCCTTGTGGGTTTGCTGTTGGTGAACCATTATGTGTAGGCTTATGTGAAATCTTTAGTGTTGCTTTTGGTGTGTCCTTTAGTGACTGCTGAGGAGCAGTGGTGCCATTAGGTGGCTTTCGAGGTCTTTGAGATTTGGGAAGGTTTCTTCTAAATGCATCAACATAAGACAATCTGTGTGTATGTGTGAGACGTAGTGGGGGTATTCTTGGCAAACTCACTTGTATGTGAGATTTCTGCCCTTAAGAAGTTGTGTATTTACATCTCTCACACACTATGTTATTAATTACTAACTGATTAGCTGAAAACATGGGACAATTGCTACATTGCCTTAGGATGCCCAAATCTACAAAGCTGGCTACAGAGTCATTAGGAAATTTCATATCCATGTTGTCCAGTCCCGTAATAGGGTGGGTTGTTTAGGATTTAACAGTAGTATCCTAGGGTAGTTTCTGGTCATTAGGAAATTTCATATCCATGTTGTCCAGTCCCGTAATAGGGTGGGCTGTTTAGGATTTAACAGTAGTATCCTAGGGTAGTTTCTGCAGTTAAAGACAAGATGTCATATAGGGCTAGGAAATGGTAGTGCTATCAGATGCAGAAGCTGCCTGTTCTGAGCTTAGTGCTACACAATGCCATGCTGTTTAACAGGTTTCAGGCTTAATCTTAACTTTATAGAGAAGTTTTACTGTCTAGGCGCTTGCTACTATATAGGGGAATGCTAACCACCACTGACCACATTTGAGCTCCCTGGTGTGCTTCCCAACTCAGATAGACCAGTACAAAACTTTCAAGTAAAACTCCTAAAACTTTTGGGCTTTGTTGCATACTTGGGAGACATACAGATGTTCTCTCATCACTCCTTTGTAAACTGCCTTTCCAGACACTCTTCCTAACCTTTTCTAAACTGCTCTAATTGTTTCTTACAGTTATCTTGTAACATCAGTATTTTAATAATCCCTGTGGCATACTGTCATAAATATTAACCAAGTCTGTTTATTGTTAGATTTGGTTGGAGACCTTTTGATGTACTGTGCATAGAACAGAGTCTGTACTTACCATGCAGCTTGGCACATATCAGCATGTACACTATTTCTAGCAATGCCCTACTAGTATGTAAATATGAAGACTTGGAGGAAGAAGTGAAAGAACTATGGAGGAGAAGTTGTTGTTAGGTGATGTGGCCCACCTGAATGCAACTACACTGTGCTTAGTTGTGCAGGTGTTTTTTTAAAGTTGAGGCAGTGCTGTAGCTAGCTTAAAAAAAGATCTGTTGCTTTTCTGCTTCAAACTGAAGACAAAAGCAAAGGTTCTTCATTGTAAACTGTAGCAAGTCACTTGCTACAAATGGAACCAGTGGTTTGCTACACTACCACACATGGAGCAATGAAGTGCTTCAATCCTGACCAAGAATATAGTATCACAGCATTCATTTCTAAATGTTGGTATTGTCAGTACTGCCTCTGACAAAAACTGAGTGCTGAAGTTTTTCATCTGTAATCACAGATAAAGAGATCACTCCCCCTGAGAGATCGAGCCTAGGGTTGCTGCCACCATCAACACACCCTAGCTACACCTCTGAGTTGAGTTCTAAACATGGAATAAGCAGAGTCCATCAAGGTGGATGGGATAAGAGTTTAGGTGCGAGAGTAGAAATTCCATGACTGGTGCATTGCAGTTTACTTTTTAGAGCTAGTAGTGTAGGAGTTGTCTATGAGTGACTTCTGAGACTGTAGAAGTAGGTTTTAGCAGGAAGTTTAGCTGCAAGAGGGTAGAAATGTTTGAGATGTAGGCGTCTGAAGAGCAGCGCCCCAAATAAGAGGTCAGCTCTCTGTTTTACAGGAATCCATTTGGCTTTAGAAAGAGTCAGACAGTGGTGTTCCTGTGGAAGAGGGAGTATGTGATGAAATGAAAAAAATGATTTGCAGTGAACTGTAGGCTGGAAGTGTCTTTTTTGGATGCTGTACTAAAATGAGAAGGCCGTATCTGAGATGAGCTAGGAGGACTCCCCTATCTTTGAAAGCTCTTGTTTGAGCTGCTTGGCCAAAGAGAGAAGGGGAATTTATTTTCTTCCTTTTTTTCTGTGTGGAAATAGAAGCTAAGGGTTTGGTCTAGCCAAATCCCAAGATATTTGAAAAATATAGTTGTTTCTATTTGGATGTTGTTTAACTCCATGATATATAGGAAAATAGGAGACTTGCAGTTTTGATGACTTCTTAAAAAGCATAGTTTTAGTTTTGGATAGGCAAAGAATTAATCTGTGGTTGAATGGGCATTGGTTAAGGACTCTGTGTTTGAATATTAGAGTGGCAATGGTTTGACCTATATATAACCACGTCTTTAAAATATCAGATCAGTCATATATGTGAGAGTAATAAGGATGTTTGTTAATAACAATGGAGAATAACAAGGGAACAATGGTGGCGATCTAAAGCACACTTTTGTGATAGGAAAGGTACCTGCTTTACACATCCTAGAAGCAGTAACAGTTTTCTAACTGTTGCCTGTACCAGCTTAGTGTAGCTATGTACCTTATTGCTTCTCACATTCATTGAATTTGTCCTAACAAGTTTGCTATATTGCCAGGCTTGGTGAATGTGTCACCATTAACCACAAGTTCAGCACATTGTTGTGCACTGCCCTTGAAGTTTCTGACATAGCTGTAGAAGGCTTTTGGTTATCTTTTCACCTGGGAGGATATCTTAATCTCAAAGATGGCTTTGCTAGACTTAATTAGCCCTCTTAGTTGTTGTATATCCTGTTTAATCTCCATACAAAACAATTCAGCATAGGCTGCTGTGTTCTCTGGGTTTGTAGATACACTCATTTTTGAAAAAAACATCACTTGATAGCAAGTCATTTACATTGGAATACTTTCTAACTGTTACTGGTTTTAATGGGATTATGGAGTTGATTTTAATGTTGAAGGAAACACAATGCTGCCCTGGTCCCTCTAGATTAATTTATCTAGTAGCATCTGTATCTGATCTACCCATACTCATGAAAACATTATAATCTGTGGAGAAACAACACAGATATGTAAGACTCAGATACCAAGCACTGCTTTTACTCTGTCTGCATGAGAGCAGCATGTAGGCCTTCTCTAAAGCACTGAAAAGCATCTTTCAAATCAGTTAACATTCTGCTGTTCATATGTTTATTTATATTAATGGGAAAACTGTGCACACCTAGGGCTTTGTCTTTTTAACAAAGGTTATGACTCCATAGTCAGACACACTGACGTCCCACTCACCAGACTGAACAAGGAGAGGGTCACAGTAAGCTGCCTGTCGGGCGCTAGAATCTGCCACATAACACAAGCACTCAGGTCACTCCACAGCAAGTACAAGTATGACTCAGTCATTGTCCATGCCGGTGTGAATGACCTGAGACGTACCTCCCTGGACTACATGAAAAGAGACATAAAGGAGCTCTCAGATTATGTAGCCCAGGCTGGTATGACCCTGACCCTGAGCAGTATCCTACCTTCACCAAGAATTATGCCACAGTACAGAGACAAAATGATCAGTTTTAATAATTGGCTTAATTTCTGGTGTCATTCTAAGGGGATCCAATGTCTGTCTGCCTGGAATGACATGCTTGACAAGCCACGCTGCTTCGCAAGGGACGGCTTGCACCTGTCACCCCTGGGTTTCCGGATATTGGCAAAGGCTCTTGCCACCCCCATAGTGCCTTTTTTAGACAAGGCTCAAATTCTAAACCCACCACCCTAGAAAACAATAATGGAAAAAAACTAAGGGTAATGCTGCTCAATGCCAGAAGTCTAAATCTCAAGATGCACGCCCTCGAAGCCCTCCTCAGTATGGAGAACATCGATGTCTGTGCTGTGACTGAAACCTGGTTCAAGGCTCCTGAGAGCACCCCGGCACTATCAGGTTTTACCTCATATCATGCGTTCTGGCCCCAAAACCCGGACCGTACCACAAAAGGAGGGGGTGTATCCATATTCATCAAGGATACCCACACCTCCAGGCTGGTGGCAACTCACGAAGCATCAGAGACCATTCAGGTGCAATTAACCATAGGCAAAACTGCTCTACAGTTGTAGCATGTTACAGGCCACCCTTTCAAACTCAGGAACCCCACACAGCCTTCCTGAAGACACTGGAGAGTATAAATGTCTCTCCAAACACCATCATATTGGGTGACTTCAACTACCCAAACATAGACTGGGAACATCACTCAAGCCCCAATACCCTAGCCCAAAGGTTCCTGGAGTTCATAAACTCATATGCTATGGAACAACTTGTCACCATTCCCACAAGAGGTGAAAATATACTAGACCTGATCATCACAAACATGGGGACAAAATGCTCCACACTGGAAGTATATCCCTCATTGGTGAGATCAGACCATAAACTAATCTCACTGGAGATCCACATCCCCCCACCCCCAACAAAAAAGACCACAGTGAAAAACTTCTCAAAAGCCAACTTCACACTTCTTAAGACTGGTGTGGTATCCTTCAAGGCCCCTGAGCCATTGGAAACCACAACCCACGCTGCTGAATCCCTTACAAATGCTTTCTACGAGCACCTCCAGGATTGCATGGATCAAGCAATCCCAAATAAAATCAAGACCCTTTCCACCAAAGGCAAGCGCCCGATCTGGTGGACCCCAGCCATAAACAAACTTTACAACAAGAGGAGAAAGCTACTACAAGATAGAGCAAAATCCCTAAAAGGGAAGACATCTCTGATCAATACTAGTAAAATACTACGATCACTCATAAAATCATCCAAGGTCAACTTTGAGAGAAAAATTGCCAAGGACTCAAAAGACAATCATAAGGCCTTCTTTAGCTATGTTAGAAATCTGGGTGGAAACTCCCAGATATGCTCAGAATTAGTCCAAAATGATACAAAAATCACTGAACCCACAGACATTGCAAACATACTGGCAGACAGGTTCAGTGAAAATTTCTCCCCCCCCCCAAAAGGAGAAATATCTATCCCAGCAGAGTGTAGCCTCCCAATCATCTCAAATGCCCAGGTGAGAGCTGCTCTCTCTAAAGCTAAAAACAAAGCATCATTGGGACCGGATGGTGTCCCTGGCTGTGTGCTACACGAACTCAATGAGGAACTAAACCCACACATAAGGCTGCTGTTTAATCTTAGCCTTACCACAGGATACGTACCCAAAGAGTGGCATACGGCAACTATGGTCCCACTCCACAAAGGCGGTGCTTCTACGGACCCTGGTAATTACCGCCCCATAAGCTTAACAAGCCTGGCCTGCAAAGCTATGGAGAGGATCATAATGGAACTCATAAATGAAGACATAGGGGACCTACAGACATTGGATCCTACCCAATTCGGCTTTGTCAAGGGCAGATCATGCCTCTTGAACTTGGTCGACTTTTTTGAAACAGTCACCAAGGCCATTGATGAGGGTAAGGCAGTTCACACAGCCTACCTTGACCTTGCAAAAGCTTTCGACACAATACCCCACTCGGGTATCATAGAAAAGCTCACCAGCTTAAATATAAACCCATATGTCACAAGATGGGTTGCAAACTGGCTCAAGGACAGAACCCACAGGGTTAGAGTTGCTGGTGCCATGTCAGACTCCAAGCCGGTCACAAGCGGTGTCCCACAGGGCTCAGTCCTAGGCCCCCTCTTGTTCGGCATCTACTTTTCAGAAGTGCAGGCAAACATAGGAGGATTGTGGTTGACAAAGTTTGCAGATGACTGCGCCATAGTTGAAAATCCATCAGACACAGATATCCTTCAGAGAGGTCTCATAGAAATGGATAACTGGTGCCAGAGCCATGGCCTTCAGCTAAACGCCAAAAATGTATAGTCATACCCTTTGGTAAAACAAGGTAACCCCAAGTTACCACATAGGTGGCAATCCATTAAGCACAGAAGAGGTTATCAGGGACCTGGGGACCCAAGTTGACAGTAACCTTTCTTTTGACACTCACATTGCCAAAGTGGTTAGGAGGACCTTCTACATTGCCCACCTGATTATGAAGGGATTCACATCCAGATCAAGGGAGGTCATTGTTCCCCTGTACTCTTCACTTATCAGACCAATGATTGAGTACAATGCCCCATTCAGAATGTATCTTACCCGACACCTGCAGCAATTGGAAAGACCCCAAAAGTTCCTCACCAAAAGGATAAAGGGCTCAAAAATATGCCATATGCTGCCTGACTGAAGAAACTCCAGCTCTATTCAGTCGCATACCGTCTGCTCAGAGGTGACCTGTGCCTGACATACAAGGCCATGTCCAACCCGGAATTAATGGACATGCTCCACCTCAAAAAATCCAAATCCACCAGAGCCACAAGGGCAAGAGACTTAAACCTCAACACGGATATAAATAGGACGTGCTGGAGGGACAGATTCATCACCCAGAGACTCCCTATGCTGTGGAACAGAATCCCGGTCCATGTGAGACAGAGCACCTCGCTGGCTCTGTTCAAGAGGAATCTTGACCAGTGGATGGGAGATCGTAGGTTTACCCCGGGGATCATCTCTGTATCACTGCTGGACAGAGGCACGGCAAACTAATGGGTATAGTATTCTTCAACCTAAGGGGTGGTGAAAGCCACACAACTCTGGCTAGGCTTATAAATGCCCTAGGGCAGATAGCCTAGTATGAACCTATGAACCTATATATAGGAAAATAGGAGACTTGCAGTTCTGATGACTTCTTAAAAAGCATAGTTTTAGTTTTGGCTAGGCAAATAATTAATATGTGGTTGAATAGGCATTGGTTAAGGACTCTGTGTTTGAATATTAGAGTGGCAATGGTTTGACCTATATATAACCACGTCTTTAAAATATCAGACCAGTCATATATGTGAGAGTAATAAGGATGTTTGTTAATAATAATGGAGAATAACAAGGAAACAATGGTGGCGACCTAAAGCACACTTTTGTGATAGGAAAGGTACCTGCTTTACACATCCTAGAAGCCGTAACAGTTTTCTAACTGTTGCCTGTACCAGCTTAGTGTAGCTATGTACCTTATTGCTTCTCACATTCTGAATTATGGTGTTGACTATTATTGGGGGAAGGTTGGGGTGAGAGGGGGGTAAAGTTGAAATTGAATTTGTCCGCTAACAGGTTTGCTATATTGCCAGGCTTGGTGAATGTGTCACCATTAACCACAAGTTCAGCACATTGTTGTGCACTGCCCTTGAAGTTTCTGACATAGCTGTAGAAGGCTTTATGGTTATCTTTCACCTGGGAGGATATCTTAATCTCAAAGATGGCTTTGCTAGACTTAATTAGCCCTCTTAGTTGCCTATTTACTTTGATGAGAGAGCTTTTATCTTTATGGGAATTACCTTTCTTGATTTTTGCCATATTTTTCTTTTTGTTGTATATCCTGTTTAATCTGAGATTCCACCAGGGTGGTTTATTTCTGAGCTTACTGCCAGTAGTTACGGCAGCCTCTGTGCAGCCATTGACATGGTTGTACAGAGTTTCTGAGAACAATTCAGCATAGGCTGCTGTGTTCTCTGGGTTTGGAGATACACTGAATTTTGAAAAAACATCATTTGATAGCAGGTCATTTACACTGGAATACTTTCTAACTGTTACTGGTTTTAATGGGATTATGGAGTTGATTTTAATGTTGAAGGAAACACAATGCTGCCCTGGTCCCTCTAGATTAATTTATCTAGTAGCATCTGTATCTGATCTACCCATACTCATGAAAACATTATAATCTGTGGAGAAACAACACAGATATGTAAGACTCAGATACCAATTTTTTTTTTTTTTGTAGGTTTTAAAAGCACTGCTTTTACTCTGTCTGCATGAGAGCAGCATGTAGGCCTTCTCCTAAGCAACTTGAAAAGCATCTTTCAAATCAGTTAACATTCTGCTGTTCATATGTTTATTTATATTAATGGGAAAACTGTGCACACCTAGGGCTTTGTCTTTTTAACAAAGGTTATGACTGTACTTACTTCTGCATTATTTATAGGTACAGTTAACTTGATTGTTTCTTCATTACATAACTTATTCAGGAATGTACCATTCAAACACTACTTATCTAGTATGTTATATCAGTTAACATGGCTGCTCAGACTTCTTGAACATGCTGTTGGAATTTCATCACTATAGTCTTACAACTAATAAGACCTTTCTAGTGCCACCTTATGTAAAGGCTATAAGTTAATGGGGTACATCATTCATTCTTAATGCCACATTTTTCACAGCTCTTGGCATATTGCTGAGATAGTGATCCAAATTTATTTCTGTTTTGCATTCAGGATTGATTGCTTTTACCCCTCAATATTTTTCTAAGGAAGCAAATCCCGTTTGCTGGTGCACAGTCAGAACCTTGTAAAATCCCTTCAATGTGTTTTAATTTAGCCTTCTATAATTATGGAGTTTGATTAGTTAAACTATGCATTTAAGCATGAGAATGACCTCCTGATGTACCTAGAAGATATTTAACGTGGCGTTAACTTTCACATCTCTATCTTTGATTTTTGTCTGGAGTTTTAGGATCAATTCCTCCATGTTTACCTTTTTGAAAAAATGTGGTTTTAGGTTACCATTGAGTAGGAATCTTCCTAGGAACATTAAAAGACGTACAGGTGAGGACTGATCCTATAATTTACTACTTTCTCTATGATTTTTTTTTTCCTAAGGGCATACAATAATGGATTTAATTTTGGCCCTAACAAGCGTCAGGTTCTTTATTTTGGTAAAATGGTTGTGAAAAGACCTGTTTTGTTAAATAGCCATATAATATCAGCAATAATGCAATATAAGGACTTGGGAATTTTGAAAATAATGTAAATGTAATAAGAGTTACATTGTTAAGAAATCTCTGTTTAATCTTTAGATCTCTATTATTAAGAGATGGTAAAAAGTTGGTTGCAATATACAGATCATTTATAAGACCAATACTGAAATATAGCATGACATTCTGCATATGTAATAAATGCTAACTATGGAAGTTGGAGTCAAGTTCAGAAAATATTCATTAAAGGTCTTCCTGTTGCAAAAGATATAGATTATAGGCTATACTGATGGGTATAAATGCTTCAAATTCTTTACCTTACACTATAGATACTTTAAACTGGGAAGGCTATCCTAGCTTACAAAGCATTTAATAATGAGATTTCGAAGGCATTATTAAATCTTGGAAATTATGATGATTTTTAAGCCATAGTCATGGAGGTATTGACTTTCATGTTAACATTTGTAAGAGTTCATTAAGAAGAAAGTATATTATTCATATCAACCCTAGATCATGGAGCCAGTAACAGCATACTTTTAGAATGTCTAAATGTAATAAAATGTAAACATAAGTTAGACTCAAGGATGGGTGGTAGTCTATAAATCTCATTTCAATTAGACAGTGATCTTTGAATGGCTTCTGGACTTATGAACACCGATGAATGAACTTATGAACTTATGAACAGCATAATATCAAAACCTTGCATATGCTGTGTTAAGGGAGATGCCCAGAACTGTCAGTACTACTGTTTTTCCTTGCTCTCAGGGAGCAATTTGTGTAATATAGGACAGTTTGATTTTTTAAATTTCATTCCCATCTCCTATACCCAAAGTCCATGCTGTGACCTATAGCTTTTGGCTTTAGTGATGTTTAGCCACAGTATCTGCATATGAAGTGGTTGATAGATGGCCAAAGTCTCCAGTCCATATAATGTTACCTTAAGCCCAGTTTGCAAGTTGCAGTAAACCTCATTTTACTGAAGCAGATTTGGCCACAGGTGAGAAGTTATTGGAACTTATCACAAAACAACTCAAAAACTGTTATCCTTCCTTCCCCATCTCTCCAACTGAGTGCAACTCTAACACCTAGGGAGAATGAAACCAGAAGTACCCTACCACGTTGTGACACCCCTGCACTGGCCCAGTAATTAAGGAGCCTCAATACTCACCACTAGCACCAGTTAGGGACATACATATTATAGGTTCATAGGTAGATACTAGACTATCTGCCCTAGGGCATTTATAAGCCTAGCCAGAGTGCATTTGGCTTCCGCCTCCCTATTAGATTAGCCTACTGTGCCTCTGTAAAGTAGGTCACAGAAGGTACCCTTTTAAGATTAGTTTACTGTGCCTCTGCCTAGCAGGGACACAGAAGAGATCCCAGGGGTGAATTTGCGATTTCCCATCCATGCGTCCAGATTTCGCTTGAAGAGGGTTAGCGAGGGGCTATGTCTAACATGAATTGGGATTCTATTCCAGAGTGAGGGGAGCCACTGGGAAATGAATCTGTCCCTCCAGCATGTCCTATTTATTTTTGTGCTGAGGTTTAGGTCCCTGGAGCGTGTAACTCTAAGGGACTTGGATTTTTTGAGGTGCAGCATGTCCATTAATTCTGGGTTTGACATGGCTTTGTACATCAGGCATAGATCGCCTCTGAGTAGGCGGTAAGCAACTGAGTAGAGCTGGAGTTTCTTTAGTCGAGCTGCATAGGACATCTGTTTGTAGCCCATGATCCTCTTGGTGAGGTACTTTTGGGGTCTCTCCAGTTGCTGCAGGTGTCAGGTAAGGTACATCCCAAAGGGGGCATTATATTCAATTATGGGCCTGATGAGTGACGAGTAGAGGGGCACAATGACCTCTCTTGATCTAGATGTGAGCTCTTTCGTGATAAGGTGGGCTATATAGAAGGTCTTTCTAACCACTTTGGCAATGTGATTATCAAAAGAGAGATTACTATCCACATTGGTCCCCAAATCTCTAATTACTTCTTCCGTACTTAATGGATTACCACCTATGTGGTAATTTGTGGGCACCTTGTTTTTCCCAAAGGGGATGACTATGCACTTTTTAGCATTTAGCTTGAGGCCGTGGCTCTGGCACCAAGCATCCGTCTCTGTGAGACCCTTTTGGAGGATGCTTGTGTCAGCTGGAGATTCGATTATGGCCCCCAGTTTGCAGTCATCTGCGAACTTTGTCAGCCATAATCCCCCCGTGTTAGCCTGAACCTCAGAGAAGTAGATACCAAACAAGAGAGGTCCCAGAACTGAGCCCTGTGGGACGCCACTTGTAACTGGTTTGGATTTGGACATGGCACCTGCGATTCTGACCATGTGGGTTCTATCTCTGAACCAGTTTGCAACCCATCTTGTGATATAGGGGTTGATATTTAAGCTGGTAAACTTATTTATGATGCCCGAGTGGGGTATTGTGTCAAAGGCTTTTGCAAGGTCCAGGTAAGCTGTGTGGACTACCTTGCCCTCATCTATGGCTTTGGTAACTGTTTCAAAGAAATCAACTAGGTTTAAGAGGCAAGATCTGCCCTTAACAAAGCCGAATTGGGTAGGGTCCAGTGTCTGGAGGCTCCCAATGTCTTTGTTTATGAGTTCCATGATAATACGCTCCATAGCTTTACAGACCAGACTAGTCAGGCTTATGGGGCGATAGTTTCTGGGGTCCATTGTGGCACCACCTTTGTGGAGTGGGACCACTGTAGCTGTACACCATTCTTTGGGTACATATCCTGTAGTAAGGCTAAGTTTTAACAGTGACTTAATGTGAGGGTTCAGTTCTTCTTGGAGCTCATGTAAGACACAGCCTGGGACACCGTCCGGTCCCATAGATGCTGTTTTTTTTTGTTTTGGAGAGGGCAGCTTTCACCTGTGCATCTGTGATGTCAGGGAGGTTACATTCAGTTGGGATAGGCATTTGCTCCTTGGGGGGGGGAAGGGGGGGGAGTTTGCACTGAATCTGTCTGCCAGGATGTTGGCTATGTCTGTAGGTTCGGTATATTTTGTACCGTTATGCAATAATTCAGAGCATATCTGGGAGTTTCCGCCCATGTTCCTGACATAACTAAAGAAGGCCTTGTGATTATCTTTAGTGTCTAGGGCAATTTTTCTTTCAAAACTGGCCTTTGATGATTTTATGAGGGATCAAAATTTCTTGCTAAGACTGATCAGAGATGCCTTCCCTTTTTGGGATTTTGCTCTGTCATGTAGTAGCTTCCTCCTTCTGTTGTATAGTTTATTTATGGCCGGGGTCCACCAGACCAGTCTCCTGTTTTTGGAGGAGTGAGTCTTGGTTTTATTTGGGATAGCACGATCCATGCATTCTTGCAGGTGCTCATAGAATGCATTTGTAAAGGATTCTGCGGATTGGGCTGTATTATCCTCTGGCCCAGGGGCTTTGAAGGATTCCACCCCAGTCATGAGAAGTGCAAAGTTGGCTTTTGAGAAATTCTTAACAGTGATTTCCTTGGCTGGGGGTGGAGACAGGATATGGATGTCCAGGGAAATTTGTTTATGGTCTGATCTTACCAATGAGGGGTTTACCTCTGGTGTGGAACATAGAGTTCCCATGTTGGTGATGACTAGGTCCAATATGTTGTTCCCTCTTGTGGGAGTGGTGACCAGTTGTTCCATTGCGTTAGAGTTTATAAATTCAAGGAACCATTGGGCGAGGGTGTTTGGGCTTGAGTAGTTTTCCCAGTCAATGTTTGGGTAGTTGAAGTCACCCAATAACATAGTGTTTGGAGAGACCTTCATATTCTCCAGTGTTCACAGGAATGCCAAGTGGAGTTCCTGTAATAGGGAGGGTGTTCTGTAGCAGGCTACAAACTGAAAGGCAGTTTTGCCCGCTGTTAGTTGCACATGGATGGTTTCTGATGCTTCGTGCAGTGCCACTAACCTGGAGGTGTAGGTGTGTTTGATGAATATAGATACTCCCCCTCCTTTTGTGCTTCGGTTCGAGTTTTGGGGCTGAAACGCATGGTATGAGCTATAACCTGGTAGTGCTGGGGTGCTCTCAGGAGCCTTGAACCAGGTTTCTGTTACTGCACAGACATCAATTTTCTCCATACTGAGGAGAGCCTCGAGTGCGTGCATCTTGAGGTTTAGACTTCTGGCATTGAGTAGCATTACCTTTAGTTTTTTTATCTTTCGGTTGTCTATGGAGGTGGGTTTGTCCTTTGAGCCTTGCCTAAAAAAGGCACTATGGGGGTGGCAAGAGCCTTGGCCAGTATACGAAAGCCTAAGGGTGACAGGTGCAAGCCGTCCCTAGTGAGGCAACGTGGCTTGTCGAGCATGTCATCCCAGGCTGACAGATACTAGATCCCCTTTGAATGACACCAATACTTTAGCCAATTGTTGAAACTGATCATTTTGTCTTTATACTGTGGCATCATTCTTGGTGAGGGCAAGATGCTACTCAAGGTCAGGGTCATACCAGCCTGGGCTACATGGTCAGAGAGCTCCTCTATGTCTCTTTTCATGTGGTCTAGGGAGGTACATCTCAGGTCATTCACACCAGCATGGACAATGACGGAGTCATACTTGTACTTGCTTTGGAGTGACCTGAGTGCTTGCATTATGTGGTGGATCCTGGCACCCAACAGGCAGCTTACAGTGACCTTCTCCTTGTTCAGTCTGGTGAGCGGGATGTCAGTGTGCCAGACAATAGAGTCCCCTATAACAAGTGTATTTGGTGTGTTGTTTGGCCTTAAGGGCTGTGACTGTGAGGCACACTGATTTTGTGAGATATGTGATTTGTGGGTATTGTTGAGGGGTGGCTGTTGCTTGGATATCTGCTTAGGAGGTTTTTGCTGTTTAGGCAGATTTTTATTTAGAGCCTCCGAGTATGTTTCTGTGTGTTTATGTGTTGGGTATGCAGATGCAATAGGTCTGTGTGAGACTGGATTTGTGGTGTGGGTGGTTACCTTTTCCTCCTGACTGACTGTGCCAGTCTTGGGTTGAGAGAGCTCTGCCTCCAGTTTGGCTGTGTAACTGCATCTCTCACATGTATTAGAGTTTGTTGGAAGGAGGAGAGGGTTGTCTGTGTACATAAGGCAATTGTAACATTGCCTCAAAATTCCCAGATTCACCAGCTGGACTGGAGAGTAACCTTGAAACTGACCCTTGGACATACCAGATTAATATAGGGAACTGGATTTTGCTGATCAGATTAGGGAAGGGAACCGATTTTTCACTTGATCAGGAAGGACCAATCGGGAGCCTAATACTTATGAGAAGTCAAGGAGGGTGTAGTGCTTTAGTTAGTTAGTGTTTCCTTATAAGAGCTGAGCAAGTGCAGAGCTTTAGAAAGAGAACAGAGTGATTACTTTGAGAGTTTGAACAATTCTAAGGGAAAAAGTGAAGAGCAGACTTTGTGGAGCCTGGAATAGTTTAAACCTGTTTAGGCAGCGCTGCCCGATGCTGCTCAGTGGCAAAACTGCGCAAAAAGAGAGTTGTAGGGTTTTAAGAGAGAGAGAGAGATCAAGGAGTTTAGAATTGAAACAAAATGGCCAATAAAACTACAGCTTCTAGGTAGTAACCACTCCTCCAGGGACAGGCAGGCTGTTTAGTGTTAACCACTCCCACTGGTGAACACAGAGACTTCCCTTTAGCCCAAGCAAGCACTGGTCTTCTAGAAACTTCCAAACAGTTCAGAACAGCAAATCTGTAACTAAACTTTCTTAACTTTCAGAAAGTGGGGAAAAAAGCAAGATTTTTTGTTTTTTTTTTCTTTTTGTTGTAGGTTAAAGGTAGCAGAGATACACAAGCAGCAAAATAATCACAACAGTGCAATAAATGACCCCACACTTGAGTGCTAGGCCAAAATCAGGTAAAATGTAGTTTTTAGAGAAAAAAACGATTTTAAATTAAGTGCAACACAGGAAATGCAGTAAACAGGCTCTAGATGTGTTCCAAGTACTGTTACTGTTACAGATATAAACTTTAGCAAGCCGGAAAATGCCAAAAAGTAGGCAGCAAAGCAGTAAAACTTAACAAAAAATCAGAAGAAAATACTTAAAATCACAAAAGTGGCTCCTTATCTTCTCTCAGCATTTTCTCCCCTTGGTAGGCGTTTCACCAACAACTAGCAAGCCTGAAAAGATGCCAAAACCATGAGGCAGCCGGGTTTTAAGAGAGAGAGATCAAGGAGTTTAGAACTGACCCAAAATGGCCAATAAAACTACAGCTTCTAGGTAGTAACCACTCCTCCAGGGACAGGCAGGTTGTTCAGTGTTAACCACTCCCACTGGTGAACACAGAGACTTCCCTTTAGCCCAAGCAAGCACTGGCCTTCTAGAAACTTCCAAACAGTTCAGAACAGCAAATCTGTAACTGAACTTTCTTAACTTTCAGAAAGTGGGGAAAAAAGCAAGATTTTTTTTTTTTTTCTTTTTGCTGTAATTTAAAGGTAGCAGAGATACACAAGCAGCAAAATAATCACAACAGTGCAATAAATGACCCCACACTTGAGTGCTCGGCCAAAATCAGGTAAAATGCAGTTTTTAGAGAAAAAAGAGATTTTAAATTAAGGGCAACACAGGAAATGCAGTAAACAGGCTCTAGATGTGTTCCAAGTACTGTTACTGTTAAAGATAAAAACTTTAGCAAGTCAGAAAATGCCAAAAAGTAGGCGGCAAAGCAGTAAAACTTAACAAAAAATCAGAAGAAAATACTTAAAATCACAAAAGTGGCTCCTTTTCTTCTCTCAGCATTTTCTCCCCTTGGTAGGTGCTTCAGCAACAACTAGCAAGCCTGAAAAGACACCAAAACCATGAGGCAGTTGGGTTTTAAGAGAGAGAGAGATCAAGGAATTTAGAATTGACCCAAAATGGCCGATAAACTACAGCTTCTAGGTAGTAACCACTCCTCCAGGGACAGGTAGGCTGTTCAGTGTTAACCACTCCCACTGGTGAACACAGAGACTTCCCTTTAGCCCAAACAAGCACTGGCCTTCTAGAAACTTCCAAACAGTTCAGAACAGCAAATCTGTAACGGAACTTTCTTAACTTTCAGAAAGTGGGAAAAAAGCAAGATTTTTTTTTTCTTTTTGTTGTAGTTTAAAGGTAGCAGAGATACACAAGCAGCAAAATAATCACAACAGTGCAATAAATGACCCCACACTTGAGTTTTAGGCCAAAATCAGGTCAAATGCAGTTTTTAGAGAAAAAAAAGATTTTAAATTAAGTGCAACAAAGGAAATGCAGTAAACAGGCTCTAGATGTGCTCCAAGTACTGTTACTGTTACAGATATAAACTTTAGCAAGCTGGGAAATGCCAAAAAGTAGGCGGCAAAGCAGTAAAACTTAACAAAACATCAGAAGAAAATACTTAAAATCATAAAAGTGGCTCCTTATCTTATCTCAGTGTTTTCTCCCCTTGGTAGGTGCTTCAGCAACAACTAGCAAGCCTGAAAAGACGCCATATTGGGAAGATGACAAGTACATACACAGTAAAGCACAATTTCCCTTATGAGAACACAAAGATCACAGTCAGTCTGGGGCTAGTTTATCCATCTCTCTCTCCAGATCCCCAATAAGATTCCCCACTGGCACAGCTATAGGGTTAAGATCTCAGCTGAGCAGTCAAGCCAAAACCTCCAGCAACCTCTCTGTCCAACTAGTGCTTTGTATCCCTGCCCAAGTACTTCACACACACACAATTTTGAGATTTGATTTATATACAAACATACACACACACACACACACACCTGGGAAAGGCTGGCACAGGTTTACTAGCTATGCCCCCTTCTGACCAAACTAAAAGTTATATATCACTGCCACCAACCAGCTCTTTATCAGCTACTATAAGGCCCTTACAAAGGGTGACCAATTCTACTGTCTTTAGTGTTACTATTATCCAAATGGTAAGTGTGACCAAGGCTAAAGCTATTTAGGAGTGGCCTATACAGTGTCACCAAATACATATGCAAGTACTCTCAGAGTTTTAATGTTTCTAAATAAACCAGCCACAATTAGAAGGTTTAAATATATTTAATAATACATAATAAAAGAACAAGACAATACTCAATAACTCAACACAGTGTCTACAGAGTTCAGAATCACAGAAAATATTTTAAAACAACATTGCAGGACAGTCTTAAATAAATACAGAAAACATCTAAACTCATCTTTACTATATTCCTATATCTAAGAGAGATTACTGTACCCTGATCATTTACTATTAGTAAGGCAAGTACAGTTGAGAGGATGTTTCCAGGTCCAAAGACAAATGCAAAATGCATAGTCTGAGAGAGTTCTTCAATTAATAATCAACATTACTGCTGGGTTTTCTCAGATTACATCACTCTTTGTCACCTGCCTTCAGTTCCCAGACTAAACAGATACTTAGAATTTAGCACCTCTGTGTCAAAAATATATATCTCGGATGTCCAGCTGCTAGGAAGTCACAGAGCAATAAAAACACTTTACGTTTTAAACCTGGTAATTATTTCTGTTGTAAGACAATAGAAAGAAATGTATAGCTCTAGACATCCTGTCTCCTTCAGTGAAACTGAGAGATAAACGCAATCATAAAACATTATGTTCTTTTCCAGTAGGGTACACTGTGGTTACATTCTTGAAGCTCAGTGCATAACATACAGTTCAACACACACTTCTGCACCAGTAGTTTAATATACACATAACATAGGGTCTACGTTAGGACCTTGAAAGTTTAATAACCCGAATGCATATGGATTGAACCATATGCATCAAACTATTAAACAATCGAAGTCCAAAAAAAAAATAAAATACACAAAAAAAATTTAAACTAGTGTAGGTGGGGGGGCAAGCCTCCTTGCAACCCCCACACCCCCGCAACTTAAATATACCAACTCCAAGATTGCACTACATTGAAGTAAATGAAATCTCCACCTACGGAGATTTCCGTTTCCATTTTCAATGTTTTGTGCTTTTGGTGTACTCGTGTAGAGAATATGGTATTCGATATTCTCGGACTTTGACCACATAAAGTAGACCCCATAACATAGAGTTCTCTTACATTTGTAAGACAAGGATATGAAACATATTAATATTCACAAATGATATATGATTATTTACAAAATTCCAGATAGCTGGACTGGCAGTATTTTTATAGTGTCACACATGTCATTTACCAGAATTACTGGAAGAAGAGACAATTGTTATATACCCATATATCCTCATTTTTGTATGTTCCAAGTCTAACAGGCTTGTTTTCTGAATTAGGAAAATGAGAGTGTCAATATTATGATTTTTCATTCTGATTAAGTATGACCTTACTTCTCTTAGTTAACTCATATGCATGAATGCCTAGCATTATATATATATATATATATATATATATATATATATATATATATATATATATATATATACAGTGCACTTAAAATCTTTCCTTTTTTTTCAGTAAGGTCCCTATGGCAGTATCCTGGGTAGTTTGAGGGGTCCAGTAAATCTGGCATTACTATGAATTTTTTGTGAGCCTTACCTGTGGAAGAACTGTGTCATGACCTTATCAAAATCAAAACACAAAACAATCTGTATGGCAAATAGGTTGGTCAAGAAAGTGTAACTATGTATGGAATTGATTGACTTCTTTGGTAAGAGAAATCCCTAGTCCCTCAGTGTTCTACTCCCAAGAGAAAGGCTACCTTTTATCATTACAAGGCCAAAAACACAGTCCACCTAGGTCCTTAAATATATTTTTTTTAGAAAGGGTATAAGATTAAAGATGAGTCAGAGCTATCACCAGGGAAGACATCCCAGAAATATAACACTGTATGAACCTTAACTAGGATAAATGGGAAAGATTAACAGATTCACTCAAATTTCCATTCACACAGAGGCCTCTAACAACCATCATGTCTGTGTATGTGTCTCTATCAGTTGATCAAGTTTTCAGAAACGTGAAATTCATATAGTCAAGACCATATTATCGAGTTTTTGAACATTTTTGAATGGAGATCGCAGTATAGTGTGGATCGGGAAATTTACCCTCTTCCTCATTGTTGTGCAATTGTGGAGTTGCTATATATAATTTGCAGGAAGTGCAGAGGGCACAGCCCCCACATGGTGGGAGTAGGGGGGCTTGCCTCCCTCCATAAACAAAAAAGTTAGATTTTTGTGGTTTTTTTTTTTTTTTTTTTTTTTTTGTGATGTTCAGGTTCCTAGAAACCCGATCATATGGTCTCAACTATATGAATTTTGAGTTTCTGAAAACTCGATCATCTGACATAGACCTTTATGTACACATCTAAGTATTCCATATGCATTGATGATGTAGATATACCTAAATCTTGAAGAGAAAGTTGTCTGAAAAAGGATCATCTTACTCCTTTTTTATTTAGTGACAACTCCTAACTAGTTATGTATGCTATGTATACAAGGACAGCAGTTTGACTTTTGTATTCTCTCTTTTTTTTTTCACAACAGAAAAAGGATTTTTCCTATGAAAAAAATGACTGTAGCTATGATTCATAGACAAGTGCTGTATCCCAGAGCAGTACTAATATCCAAGGAGGCCACTGTTGCTCAAACTGCTGCTGACCTAATTAGAGATGTAGGCGGCAAGGAAAAGCACTTGTATTTTGAACAAAGCACTGCTTAAGAAAACCAGCACAGTGATACCAGGAAGAGAAGTGCTATGCTACCATCTGGCAGGAGCAGTGCTAGAACAACACACATAGCTGACATGAAAGATATTAGCGGTATGGTATGTTATTGTACTGGAGTCAGTGCATGGCCCCACATACAGTGCAATGGAATATACCTACAGCTGGCAGCAGGCAGAGCAATATAGATTGGCATTGTAGTGTGGCAACAGGTAACCAGCATGGGTGTGCACCACAAAATGGCAGCTTTGTTCATCAAATAAACGGGAGGTGAATGGAGTACTTAGCAATGTAGGAAATGAAAGAACAGCAAGGAAAAATAAACAAAGAAGGATAGCTATCAGGTATGAATGACAGCAGAGAAGGAAAGGTATTTTTGGAGGGACAGAGACCTTTCTGTTATTTTTCCAAAAAAGGGGTACATCAGGTAGGAACTGGTGATGCCAGGGGCATTACTCAACACATCTGCCAACTCATACTGACGTTAACTTTTTTGAAAAGGCCATCATAGTGATCCTGTAGTTGCCCCTTAAAATACCTCCGCAGGAAAACAGGAAAATCCCACTCTCCCTTACAGACTATGCAGGAGTCTTGTTTTTACCATTTGCAGATGCAGCCATGGCCACTCAGTAGATCAATTTCAGGAGTAATATTGCAGTTCCAAGTATACAGACACATATTTTGGCTCTGCACTGTGGAAATATCCACATACATATACCATGTATATAAACATACAGATCACATGTTTCATGCTGAACATGACATGCATGGCTTGCTGCAATATGTATGGCTAGAGCATTGTGATCAGGCAGTGATTACCAGACATTGTCACTATCTATCTTCATTAGCAAAACCACTGTGTTAAATGTCTACTGTATGCACTATATTAAACAACATCACCATCATACACAATGCCACTTCCAGAGATATGCAAGATATATTCCATAATCTGAGTACAAGGTCAGTAGAAATGGGCTATTACAGAGTTAAGGTAATGTACCTTATCCACAATGACATACCCTGTGGGGGCTGTCAGGGAGAGTGAGGTACATGTTTTGAATGTGTAACTGAGACCTCAGCACACTGTCTGTCAAAAACAGTGTTAGGGTGCCAAAGTCTAATGTAGGTTATGGATACAGAGCCAAAAAAGGGGGGGTCTGTGCATAGCAGGAACTGCAGATGTTACCAGGTCCTTAAAGGGGGTGAAGCCATGGCAGGTACTGGCATGACCACCTAAGAAGGCAATGCCTAGAAAATTCATTAGCCAGGAGAATGAACTGCTACTACAGACCTTCCACACACATGGCATGCACTTCCTGGGCAAATGTACTACAGGAAGGCATTATTGTGATTAGATTCTGGCAGGGGCTGATGCAGGATGTGAATGCAGTAGGTGGCCAAAAAAGGTTGGGGGTTAGAAATATTAAACTCCATGCAAAGGTAAAAGGAGCAGGCATTACGACAGACAGGTCTACCACAGGGACAGACCAACACAGAGAAGAGCCTGACAGAGGTGGTGGGTCTGTTTTGTTACTTGCCAGCCAAGGGGATCAACCCCTCATACCTTGGGGTTGCTTGGATGTGGGAACAGGTCTGTCACAAACCATGTAGAGTATTGTAGGATCCCCCCCCACACACACACATACACACACACACACATATATATATATATATATATATATATATATATATATATATATGTATATATATACACACACACAAACACACACATGTGCAAGCCAATAAGCAATTTGTAATACCAGCATTTCACCTATTGTGCATCTTTTGGATGTGAAGGGAAACCAGAGCAGCCAATGAAAATTCATAAAGGCACACGCAGCATGTGCAGACTGTGCACAGAAGGCACCCCAATCAGGAAACAAAATAAAGAACAAAACACTATGAGGCAGCAGTACTAATCAGTGAACACTGTGTCACCCGGGACAAATGCAGCCTAAGGATTATTTAAGGAAATGGATGTGATTATTAAATAAGGCAAAGCTGTTGTCAGCATACCATGGAAACTCTAGAAAAGTAGGCGCAGTTTTGTACTTTGTACAAAAACTTGAGATTTTAAATGAATTCCACACTTGAGATTTATGAAGTTAAGTAAAATGATGAAATGAATGGAGATGCTTTTTAACTAAGAGTAAGGAGAAAACATTTCCATTTATGACTATATTGTGTTGCATTCACTGAAGACACAATAGCTTACTTATAACTGTGTTTTTATGTGGCTTTAAATTATCCCTCCACCTGTTAAGTGCCATGAAATCTGCAACATCCACCTGCAACTCATGAGATGAAAACTTAGTTTAATATTTTGTCTCAATAATGGTGCCTCACAAATGCAGCACTTCTCTAATGATATATTGCCATGTCTGAATTAGAAAATAAATTCAAAGCTTGTATTAAAAGAATAACACCCACAACCTTCTGATGTTTCTTCCATCAAATACAAGTACACTTCATACTAAACCACAGACACTGCCACGTTATGGGCCACTGATACATTATGCACAGCTTAGGGTACACTGTTTGCTACTTTCCTATACATCTGTGTAATTCCTGCAACACTGATAATCATAGTTACAGTTGCAACAGTAGATGTTACAAAAAAAGTACTGCAGAACAGGTTAACTTCCTCCATACTCCTGGCCCTGCATGTTAAGATTCAAGTGTTTTTGGTATATAGTTAAGTGGGTACCTGCTACAGACTTTTTAAGTTATAGTGTTTGATTATGTTGTAGAGATTAGCACACAGAGTGTTGGTGTGTTTATTTCCCTCCTTACCTTTGAACTTGAGGATGTATAGTAGCTTTTTTTGCTCATTCTCATTAGTGATTTTTTTCATCATTTGTCTTTTATTATACAAGTGTAGATTCGGTTTTTGATGGTCCTGGCTTGAGACTATAATTACATATCCATAAAGGCATCCAGCTGTTGAAATGATTGGCTTGGGGATTGATGTCCTTTTTCAGTTCATACCTATGTAATTCCTGTTACAATGATCATGTTATTCAAACATCTCCTAATAGGGTAAGTATATACATGCATTTGTACTATAACTGATTATCTCACAGACTTTTTGCCACATACCAATGTTCATAGGTGGTTATTAGGCTTGTTGCCCAAAGGACAATTGAGAAGACTAGTCTAAATTCCTATTTGCACCCAAACACTGTCTGGTTAAGTGACTTGATCAGTGTAGACCCATAACGACCGGTGTACCCCAAGGATTGGTCTTTGGGCCTCTACTGTTTGGGATATACTTTTCTGAGGTGCAAGCCAAAACAAGTGGTCTGTGGCTGACCACATTTGCAGATGACTGCAAGCTGGATGCTGTCTTACATTCCCCCAATAATGTGAACATCCTCCAAGACGGCCTTACCAAAATGAATGACTGGTGCCAGAATCATGGCCTCAAACTGAATGTCAAGAAATGCATCATTATCCCCTTTGGGGAAAATGGCATCCCCACTAATTATCACATTAATAACAACGTACTAAGCACACAATCAGTTGTGAGAGACTTGGGCACCCAGGTTGCTAGCAACCTGACGTTTGACCACCACGTTGCCAGTGTTGTACAGAAAGCTTTCTACATGGTCCACCTCATAAATAAGGGTATTCCATCCAGAAACAAGGAGGTCATAACATCCCTGTACTCTTCCCTTATCAGACCCATTATCGAGTACAATGCTGCCTTCGGCATGTACCTTGTCAAGCACATGAAGCAGATGGAGAGACCACAGAGGTTCCTGACCAGGAAAATCCAGGGTCTCAAACACCTATCCTATACAGATAGGGTAAAACCCCTGTCCTTCTACTCAGTCTCATACAGACTGCTCAGAGGTGACCTCTGTCTGGCATGCAAGGCCATCTCAGACCCAGCCTTGATGGAGTTGCTGCATATCCATAAGTCAAACTCCACTCATGCAACCCACATGCAAGGCCTCAATCTAGTCTGCGACATTAACAGAACTTGTTGGTAAAATAGATTTGTGTAGAAAAAACAGTCCCTGCAAGTACGGCAAGTGCACGGCTCAAAAAACAAAAGTAATTTTGAAAATGAGAGCCAGCACATAGTGACCATGATTTAATGGAATAAAGTATCTATTTGATTTTACACCACTATGTGCTGGCTCTCATTTTCTCAATTACTAAGGGTAGATTTGTGTCCCAAAGACTCTCCCATCTGAACTGAGAACGAAAAAAAAAAAAACTCCAACAAATGAAAACATGAATTTGTTGGAGATTTTTTGTTTTTAGTTCATATTTGTGGGAGTTTTTTGTTTTTAGTTCTGGAGCCTGGTTGCCTGTTTTATTTTGTTTTCACTCTCCCATTTGTGGAATAGACTCCCTCCCCATATCATGCAGAGTACCTCGCTAACCCTCTTTAAGGGGAAAGTACAGTTGTGTACACTTACCATAAATGTAGATGTTCGAGTGTCTTCACTTTTTCAGTCGTGACTGTAGGGTTCTCCCTTGCCGGCAGGCAGTCCTCGGTCGGCCAGAATCCCAAAGTCTGGGTCCGGCGACGGCTGCTCAGCCATGCTCCCTGACGTCAGAGCGCCAGGAGTACAAAGCTGACAGCCGACTCCATGTTCTCCAGTTTTTCTTGCCCCAGATGTCAGGTGTTCCAAAATGAGTAAGATCCCATACCCTTTGCAAATACACCTCAAAAGAAGGGTGAAGAAGGGAACCACACAAAAGAAAAAATAAGAGGGGATAGGAGGGAGGGTAACCCAGACTGCAGCAGTGAAGACACTCGAACATCTACATTTATGGTAAGTGTACACAACTGTACTATGTTCATCGTGTTTCACTGTTGCAGTCATGACTGTAGGGTTGAATCCCAAAGCAGAATAAAAGGGAGGTGGTCATAAAGTAGAGGGGGCGGCTAAAAGGCCCTGCAAGACAGCAGAAGCAAAGCCTGCCCTAGAGTTAGAGTAAAGAGGTAGATTGTAGTGCTTGGAAAAAGTATGCACTGAACTCCAAGTTGCAGCTTCCAAAATGTCTTTGGTAGGAACTCCCCTGAGGAAGGCAGCTGAAGTGGCAGCAGCTCTGGTAGAGTGAGTCCTTATACTCCCTGGGATTTGCTTTCCATGGTGTGAATAGCAAAATCTGATTCCATGAGCAATCCATTTAGAAATGGTCTGTTTTGAAATGGCTTTACCTTGGGAACTTGAAGCATAAGAAACAAACAATTGCTCTGATTTCCTGATGTCCTTGGTTCTGTCCAGGAAAAAATGTAGTTGTCTGTGTACATCCAAGGAATGCAAAATCCTTTCCCCCTTATTTTGAGGACTGGGGAAAAAAGTTGGTAAGTGAATAATTTGATTTAAAGCCACTTTGGAAACCACCTTAGGCATGAAAGTAGGATTAGTCCTTAAAAGACACCCTGTCTTGGTGAAAAATAATATAAGGTTCCACAGCCATGAGAGCTTGTAACTCCGAAACTCTCCTGGCAGAGGTAAGAGCTAACAGGATGGCTGTCTTCCAAGATAAAAACTTGATGTCAGATGTGGCAGCAGGCTCAAA
Source organism: Protopterus annectens (assembly GCF_019279795.1). Classification (NCBI taxonomy): domain Eukaryota; kingdom Metazoa; phylum Chordata; order Ceratodontiformes; family Protopteridae; genus Protopterus; species Protopterus annectens. The sequence goes on along the minus strand of NC_056728.1, from coordinate 1,161,009,285 downwards.
AGGAGGTAAGGTGAGTTTTTCCAAAACATAGTTGAGATCCCAAGCAGGAATGGGTGGAGATCTAGGGGGCCTTAAGTTCTTAGCTCCTCTGAGAAACTGTCTCATGAGCTGATGGGAAAAGATTGGAGGGTCTGTATTATAACGAGCAGAAATAGCAGAGGCATGGATCTTTATGGAAGAGAAAGAGAGACCCTTATGTAAGAGGTCTGTCAGGTAAAGTAAAATCAGAGGAATGTTAGGAATAAGAGGATCTGAATCCTGAGCCTGCATCCAGGAGCAAAATCTTTTCCATTTTCCTGCATAAGATTTTCTAGTGCTAGGACGTCTGGCTTCTAAAATGACATCCATAACCTGCTTGGGTAGGAGAGAATGAATCAAAGACCCTGGATTAACCAAGCCGCCAGGCTGAGAGTTTTGACATGGGAGTGCAGAACCTGACCCTGGTGTTGGGACAGAAGGTTCGGAGTCTGTGGTAATACCCAAGGGGGCTCCAGACAAAGGTTTTTCAGTGTTGGGTACCAAAACTGTCGAGGCCAATTTGGGGCCAGCAAAATTATCATCTTGGGCTTGTCCTATTTGATCTTTAATAACACCCGTGGAAGAAGAGGTAGAGGCGGGAAGGCATACCCAGAGAGGTTTCTCCAACTGAATGATAGTGCATCCACTTTCCAAGCTAGTTCGTGGAATGTCCTGGTGCAAAAAATCTGTAGTTGATGATTGAGGTGGGATGCAAAGAGGTCTATGTGAGGACATCCCCAGACTGCTGTAATCATCCTGAATATTTTGGTGTCCAGCATCCATTCGTGTGGGTCCAACAGGTTTCTGCTCAGACTGTCTGCCAGGAAGTTTTGCTTCCCTGGTAGAAACTGAGCTTGAAGGTCCAGTTTGCAAGCTAGAGCTGTGTTCCATAGATTCATGGCTAGTCTGCAAAGGGGATAGGAATGAGATCCCCCTTGCTTGTTTATGTACCACATAACTGTGGTATTGTCTGTCCATATCAGTAGCTGTCCTGGTACCACATAACTGTGGTGGTGTCTGTCCGTATCAGTAGCTGTCCTGGTTGTAGAAGATTCCTGAAAGCCCATAGAGCATTCTGAATGCTAACATTTCCTTTAAATTGATATGCAGGTGCTTCTGATCCTTTGTCCAAAGGCCCTGCAGACAGTTGCCCTGAAAATGGGCTCCCCATTCATAATCTGAAGCATCCGTGGTTAGTATCTGAGTGGCTGGAGGCAGACTGAAAGGTTTTCCTATGTTTAGAGTACATGTCTTGGACCACCAAAGGAATTCCTTTTGAAGACAAGGCAGGACGGTGATCTGTATGTCTAAACTGTGGCAATGCTGAGACCATACACTTTTTAGGTACCACTGTATTTTCCTCATATGTAGTCTTGCATATGGTACGAGAAGGATGCAGGAGGCCATGTAACCCAAAGCCTGCAGGAATTTCTTTGCAGATAGCTGAGTTAAAGTTGCCAAGGTTTTGAAAGTTGAAGCCAGCTGTAATTGTTTTTCAGATGTCAGAAATGCCATCTGGGTTGTTGTGTTTAGAAGAGCACCCAGAAAGGTTATCTGTTGTGAGGGTATCAAATTTGACTTTTTTTATATTTACAGTGAATCCCAGGAACTTGAGAAGATTTTGAACAAATTCTAGATGCTGGAGTAAGACATCCTTGCTGTCTGCCTGAATAAGACAGTCATCCAGATAAGGGTAAATTTGAATTCCCTTGAGTCTGCAATAAGCTACTACTGGAGCCAGGCATTTGGTGAAGACCCTGGGCGCAGTAGACAATCCAAAGGGCGGTGCAGAGAATTGAAAGTGCCTCGATCCGACCTTGAACCTGAGGTATTTTCTGCATTCCTGCCTGATGGGAATGTGTAAATATGCCTCCTTTAAATCCAGAGTTACCATCCATTGCATTTTTGGTCAGCATTGGAAGTAGCTGCTGTAGAGTACGCATCTTGAATTTTGGAATTTCTAGAAAAGTGTTCAAGACTGACAGATCCAGAATGGGTCTCCATGAATTTTGCTTTCTGGGGACTAGAAAGAGCCTTTAGTAAAAACCTTGTCCCATCTCTGAAAGTGGAACCAGTTCTATGGCTTTCATAGCCAAGCGAGCTTCCACCTGGTTTAAGGCCTCTAACCATTGATGTTTTGGAAGATCCGGCATTCCGCTTGGTCTTGGTAGGATATGAAAATGGAATTTGTAACCTCTTGAAACCACATCCAGAATCCACTTGTCTTCGGTTATATGAGTCCAATTTAGGTGAAAGAGAAAGTTTTCCTCCAAGAGGGGCTTCCAGGCAAGAAGTTCCTGCAGCCCAACAGAGGGAGTCATTGAGCCTGTTTTCTATGAGCTTGCGACCTGTCCTCTCCTCCCCTAGGGGTGGAAGCAGTCCACTGTCTTGGTCTATAAGAGGCTTGCGTTTGAGGCCTTCCTCGGGAGCATCTGTATCTACCCCTCTGAGGCCTGTCTGAATTGGGAAAGGACCAATTTTTTGTAGGCCAATTCCTACTAAATCTGGGTGGCTGTACTTGCAAGAAATCTTTAACCGTTTGCATGGATTTTGCCTTGTCCTCCATCTTCTTTATCACCTCTTCAGCCTTAGGTCCAAACAAAACATTATGCTCAACAGGAGCATCCAATAACTTAGCTTTTACTTGATCTGGCAAGTTTTGTTCCTTTAACCAAGCATGCCTTCTAATGACTGTACCAGAGGCAGCAGCCCTACAAGAAGCCTCCAAGGCATCAAATCCACAGTGTAAACCATGCTTCCCAACTTGTTTAGTGGCATGCATTAAATCATGTAATTCCTTATCATCTGCACAGGCGGAAATGGAAGTTAGCTTTTGTTTCAAAACAGACAGAAGAAATTGCTGGTATTTCAGCATATGAAATTGACAGTTTAAAGTCCTAATAGATAAAGTAGCAGAAGTGTACACTTTTTTGCCCCATCTTTCTAAAGATCTGGAATCCTTCTCAGTGGGAATGGGTTTTTTAGCAGTAGTGGCCTTAACACCCTTAGGACCCTGAGAAATGGTTTCAGGATCAGCAGTAGGATTCTTGTATAAAAACTGGTGGGAATCAGGAACCCTATAATATCTGTCTGGCTTAACAGGAGCTGGAGGAAGAGAGTCAGGAGTTAAGTTAGCCTCCGAAAAAGCATCATCCACAATATCCAAAATAGGGGGGATAGCCAGGGGTCTATGTTGGGGAAGAAGAAGAAAATCCCTAAGTCTTTTCTTAGATTCCGAGTACTCCTGTCCTTCCCAGTGAAAATGTTCCCTCATTTCATGTAAAGTTTCCCCAAAAGAGAAATCCTCAGGGGGAGAAGCTGAAGGAATGGATTCCTCAGCATCAGAATCCTCATAAGGAGGGAAAGAATATTCCTGGTCAGAAGAAGAAACTGAAGAAACAGAAGCCTGATCAGAGGAGTCATAATACACTTCCTGCCTTGGCCTTTTATCTGGAGGGGGATGTGAACCCTTAATCATAGTAAGTAAGTCCTCCGCCATCTTAAGTAATTGTTTCTGAGACTTGGGTGCCGGATCAGAAGAGGCCTGGGCTGTAGTCTATGATTTGGAAGGAGTCTTTGCCTTTGTCTTTGGCTTTGCCTTTATTAGAAGCTGAGTAGGCCTGAAAACCCCTTCAGAAGCCGGTACCTGCACAGCGGCTCTGGACCCATCCAAAGGAGCATTGTCCGAAGGTCCTGCAACAGAAATATTCAAAGGCCTAGTTGGCTCCTCGTGGGAGTCCGTTTCGGCCATCAGTTCCGAAATGGCCGATGACAGGGGCTGCAAAAGCGCCTCACTGATGACGGCCGAACCTGAAGCTGGCTCTGCTTGTACAATATCGTCCAATTTGGACCTCGGAGGCCTGTCTTTATCCTTGCGTCATTTGTGGACTCCAGAAGCAGGAACCGAATCCAATGACATTTTGTAATTAAAACGCCTACCGAAGTAATGAAATGCAAAATCGTACCTTCGTTTAATCATACGTTGATTGAATCTAGCACAAAACTGACAACTAGCTATGTCGTGGTCAGGGCCTAAGCAAGGAATACAGTAAGAATGAAAATCCTTATGAGGTATTTGCTTCCCATAAGAAATACAATTATTAACTTTTTCTGACATCGGACTGGAGCAAGAAAAAAGTTTCCCCAACGGGGTACTTAGCTTTGAGTAGGAGAAGAAAATCTTCGGTCTGAAGTACGTTTAGAAAAAATTGTCAGGAGTCAGTCGACCGGCAAATGCGAACTGCTATCACCGCACGGCAAGAAAGACTTGAGAACATGGCGTCGGCTGTCAGCTTTGTACTCCTGGCGCTCTGACGTCAGGGAGCATGGCTGAGCAGCCGACGCCGGACCCAGACTTTGGGATTCTGGCTGACCGAGGACTGCCTGCCGGCAAGGGAGAACTCTACAGTCATGACTGCAACAGTGAAACACGATGAACATCCTGGATGACTGGATGAGAAACAGAAAATACACCCCTGGGTACCTGTGTCCCTGCTGGACAGGGGAAACAGGTGCTGACTTTCTGGGAACATGGGAGAAATTCTTGGCTAGCCTGCACAGCATTACACCTTGTCATTATGCTGGCAGCAGTGCCCCTTCAAATTGATTTCAAAATAAAACAAGATCAAGACAATCTACAGCTGACCAGTACTGTTGTCAGGATAGCTCCATAATTACACATTTAGCAGTTTTTCTTAAAAGGGCAAGCACTAATCCTGCTCAGATAAGAAAATGCATTTGAAGAAGAATACCTGCAAACATTAAAGGCAATAATGGATTATTGACATAAGAGATAGATAGTAAAAGAAACATTACTCTAGTAAAAGATTTACTTTAAAATGCAAGATAAATCAGAAGAAATGAAAAAGAAAGCGAGATATCTCTAACTGATTCCTGCAAGTATTTAATGCATTTCCATTTACGTATTTTTTTTTGACATGGATTGTACTTGTGACCTTTTCACTTATGCTTGGCTAATGCAGAGTTGGGTGTTGAAAACAACAGCTATCTGTAATGGTTTACCCTTGTTCACTGGTGCTTGTGATTGGTGAGTCACATGCCAGTGCCTGCCTCCTTACCAAAGGGAAGTTTGTGTCAGATTAAATGTTGCCTAGTGACCAAAGCAAACACATATATTCTCATTTGACTATTCTTATGTAGAGCCTCTGGCTAAGTTCATTAACATAAAGTGAAACATTATCCCAGAGCCTTGTAATAAGAAAAACAGGGGTGCCACACACACAAACGAGAAAAGAACTACAGAAACTTTGTCATAGTAAAATAAATCCTAAAAGTTTAAAACAGATAGCAGATTCAAAATCACTGGCATGATGTGATGTGCTGTTAACAAAAGACTGTTGTATGTAATGTATTATTGGTCTTACACAATTTGAAACTTATTTTTCCTTCTCAAAATATCTTCAGACTTGAATTAAAAAAAATCCTCCACAACAAATCAAACTGCATGTGCCACACATTAGGCCACATAACATAAGGGCCTCTCAGCCTCTAGCCTTCCTTACTCTATCTCTCTCTCTCTCTCTCAATTACTAACACCTCCTAACTCCTCATCATCCCCTGCCCTGACTCTCATTACCCCATGGCATTTCCGCCATGATATAAATCTGAAATATAATCATGTGAATTGTAAAATGTGCTTTTATTTCATAATTGTTGTTATATTTTTAATTGCCATTGTACATTTTTGTTTGTTATTTATTTGTTTGTTTATCTAATCTTTGTTGACTAGGTTAGTCCCACTAGGCTATATAATACTAGAGGAAGTTTAGCCAGGACATCGTCAAACTTCCCTTGCTCTAATTTATATTGTTACTTTTTGTTCATCGTGGTGGTGGTGCTGCGGTAGCGTTATCGCCTCACAGTAAGACGCTGCCGGTTCGATTCTCAGCTAGAGCATCTTCTGCGTGGAGACATGCGTGAATGGGCGTACCTTCGTTGAAGGTTGTGCATCAGGCCTGGCAAGCCGGTACGTAAAAATCAACTGCCAATCATTAGCGGACCGGAGTTCTGCTGTGGCGACCCCTAACCGGGCAAAGCCAAAAGACACAAACAAACTTTTTGTTCTGGCTTTTTGGGGTTTTTTTGGCAGCTTACTGCTTCGATTTTACTGAGCAGTAAAGTGGTGCAGCGGTTAATGTTGTCACCTCACAGCAAGGGTTCTCCGATTCGATTCTCGGCTGGGGTGCCTTCTGTGTGGAGTCTGCATGGCCTCCCTGCATTTGCATGGGTTTCTTCCGGGTACTCTGGTTTCCTCCCACATTCCAAAGATATGTGTGGAGTATTTCTCCCTGTGCCTCTGCTGAACATAGTCTCTGTCCTAGTCGGACTTTCCCAGTCAACAAATGTTAAACAAATAAATATTTTCTTCTTTCTGAATTACTTCACCCAGGCAGTTCCTGCAAATGGCCAGTTGTGATCAGTGTACCAGCCCAGTAAATAAATGTAAAATAGAAAAATAAAGCAAGTGTGAATATTAAAATACATGCAGTCTCACATGTAACGTGTTACAAGATTATCCTTTCTTATCAAGGAAGTTTTACACAACATTAGGTTTTGCTTGAAAGGGTCTGAGATAGACCATTTCACCAGCTGGGTAAATATATTAAAATATTTAAAAATATATATTTGGCAGAACATTGTTGTCTATGGAATTCAGTCTACCTAATGCAATTTTTTACTGTCCTACTTATGTCATGCAACTTGCTGTACAGTTTACATACCTTTGTAAGCAGGACATTATAACAAACCATACATTGTACACAGCATAGGAATCAGCTTGCCCTGCAGAGCATACCTCTCAGCCAACAAACATGAAAACACAGCACTGACCTTTAAAAAGCAGAGAGTCAGAAAGAAGAGTACTTTATTATTTTCACAATAGAGTCATGGTTAGTTATTAGGCATGCAAACAATGAGACCATTAAGGAGAATGTTTTTCTGTTTTTTTTTCTTTTCAGAACTGAACTTTTAGGAAAAGTGTAAATTGAAATCTGGTGACTCAAATTTAGGGAAACCATCAAAAGTTATACTGCCTTCAAAGGTTACTGCCAAATATGTGTATTCTTTTGACATCAAAATGGAAACAAATTTGGGTATCTATCAGATAGTATATTTAATTTTCCCAAATACATTGATGTCTATTCAAGATATGGTAAAATGCAGTATTGTCATGAATATTTATTATAATGACCTATACTTATAAGAAACAGTGGTAAGAATTATGTCATAATATAGCATAAACAGTATATGTGTGAAGCTGTAGCAGACTGAGCAGAGAAGCAGAGCCATGTATCTGGTAGGAAGCACTTAGAATACTGTCTCACAAGCATAAACAGAGCAGTTGCCATGCATGGTGAGGAACTCTCAGCAATAACACTCCTGTAGCATAATCAAAAAATATATGCTATGATTACAGCAGTGTAATTAAGGTTAAGTTAAAATAAAAATATCTCAAGGATAGTTCTGATTTACATGTATTTAATAAAACCCACTACAGAGTGCATGTTTGTAAGGAACCTTTCTGTGTGGCACCCAGGCAGAGGAAAAAGATCAGTTTGGCCCTTGTGTGGTTTGGTAACCATGTTACTAAAGACTTTACAGGGGTCTGCCACAGAGTACTTCATGCATTTCGCAGCCAACACAGAACTGCTTTAGAATCAAGTTGTCATTTCATGGTGTGGGATTATTTTTCCATTCATAGGGCAACCCTGCATTCCACAACAGAATGCAATACTTTTCCCCATCACAGCACTTTGTGTGAAGTGTTGACAAATTACTGGCTTACAATTCTATCCCTATGTACTTACGGAGCAAACGGGTGATAACGAGTCTTTATAGGAAAACTGTATGGAGACCTATGATTAAACAGGCTACCTTCAGTCCTGCAGGATGTGTGACCAGCTGGGATTCTGAACAATGATTCTAGATGGTCAGTGATGATGCTGACAAATGCTAAACAAATGCCTCTATCCAGGATCAAAGCATTATTCAATGGCAGTAGGTACTGCATCACACTTTCCATTAAAAGTGCACATTTATAGAAGTATTTGAGAGGCAGAACTGGCATTACCATAGACACTTAGCAAATGACTTAAATGTAACTATTGTGAGTCACTCAGATTATCATTGTGTTAAAGTACTCTTCAGAGAATATCTTGTTTTTTAAACCATGAGTAAAGGTTACAAATTCAGAGCTGTGAACATTTAATAATATGTTTTCCAAGATTTCAAATGCTTACCATATATGTTTCAGTCATATATGCAAACAGTGTAGACAACTGTACCAGATTCCCTGAATTATACCACTTAGAGACTTTTTTCCTAATCCCACATCAAATATTTCTCACATACTGCACCAATTCACATAAATTATTGCAGCAGTACCAAACGTTGAATATATGGCTAACTTTGACAAGAATTAACATGACAGCTAACAAAGTAATAAAAAACGACATTGTATATTACACAGATATTCTTGGTAGTACTGCATTTTACCATATATTGAATAATATGAGCTCATAGTATGGAACACCACTCATCTCACTTCACTCCACCAGCCTTGGCTTCTTTTGTCCTAGTAGGGGTCACACTGTCCTACTGGGTTTACAATCAAAATGTTGAATGTTGGTTCAGCAAACCCGGAAAGTCAAACATTAGTTTGTTTGACTTTCTGTGTTGCCAAACGTTAGGAGATCGAGATTACACATCAGCGAATACAGGAGCGGCCTTAGGTCAACTGGTGCCCTAGGCAAAAGGGCTCCATGGTGCCCCCACCACACTACGCGGTGCCCCCATCCTAGTCTGCCTACACCAAATAAACACTGGAAAAGTGCCCCTGCTAGAGCGGCGCCCTAGGCGGCCGCCTAATTGGCCTCTGCCTAAGGCCGGCAAGTGTGCATTCGCTGATATGAACTGGATGTTCTGAGTAGAGTCGCGGTACGGTGCAAATTGGGAAATGCATCCCTTTCTTTACTGTAGTGCGATTTTGGAGTTAGAATATTTCATTTGCAGGGGGTGCAGGGGGGCTTACCCCCCTGCTAAAATGTGAATGACAGTGTAGGTGTTTAACGTACGTTTGCACCTACACTGCCATCATGTTTGAATTTTGATATAAATGTTGAATCTGTTGATGTCGATCAACTGAGTCGACATTTTAACTAATTAGTATTCATGCAGGATGACGTCATTTTCGGAATATTGACCATTCATGTATATGAACGTCGATATTTTGATAGCAAACCATCCTACGGAAACCACGATGCTAGTAAGCTGGCCTAGTTTGAATATTAAATGAAAAGCTGTACAAAGTGCAACCCATAAAAAGGAAATATGTCTCTTATATACTCTATACTATCAAGATTCCATGCACTGTAATAAAATGTACCCATCACAATACATCACCATCCTCATTACCAAATTAACCCAATACAAGGTCCCAAGAAAGCTGAAGTCTATCACAAGGATCCATGGATCCGTTTGGGAAAAACAAAACACCCACAATTTACCACATAGGCGGCAGCCTCCTTAATACAGAAGAGGTAATAAGAGATATGGGGGACCCAGGTAGAATCTAATCATATTGCCAAACTAGTTAGGAAATCCTTCTATGTGGCCCATCTAATTACTAAGGGGTTCGCATCTAGAAATAAAGAGGTTATAATGCCCCTCTACTCGTCACTCGTCAGACCCATCATAGAGTACAATGCCCCATTTAGGATGTACCACACAAGACACTTCCAATAGCTGGAAAGACCACAAAAGCACCTCACCAAGAGGATTACTGGCCTCAAACATATGTCCTATTCAGCCCAACTGAAGAAACTCCGGCTGTACTCAGTGGCATATCGCTTACTCAGAGGTGATCTCTGCCCGACTTACAAAGCCATGTCCAACTCAGAATTGATGCTCCACCTAAAGAAATCCAAGTCACTGTGAGCCACGTGCTCTAGTGAGCTAAACCTTGCCACAACAATAAATAGAACATGCTGGAGGGATAGATTCCTGTCACAGAGACTCCCCATGCTTTGGAACAAAATTCCTAACTACATTAGGCAGAGCCCCTCACTAACACTCTTCAAAAGAAGCCTTGACGAGTGGATGGGTAACAGAAAATACATCCCTGGGATCACTTCATTGGCTCTGCTTGACAGAGGCTCGGTTAATTAATCAATGGGGCGGCGAAAGCTAGGCTTAAAAATGCTGTCAGGCAGATAGCCTAGTACCTATCTATGAACCTATGAACCTATGGGCAAAAGGTAAATAAATTAATCTTGAATGGGGTGCCAGCCCACTGAACATACATGCACTCACACTCTCTTATGCTGTGTGCACACCTATTAGTAATTTGGTGGAACATCAATTCGCCTACAGCTTGTCTTTCAGATATGAGAGATATCAGACCATTGAGGAAAAACCTACATAGACACATTCAGATGATGCAGACTCTGTTGAGAGGGCACCCCAAGCAAGAATCAAACTGGTGAATGAAGTTCTATAAGTCAGTAATGTTAGCTGCTACACTGCTGTGGTGCCCCCTATGATAAAATTATTTTACAACAACTTCAACTACAGCTTCAGTTTATTTAGGTGTTTTTCCACAAAACAACATTTACAGTTTGTAAATAAGGGCAAATAATGAAGAAATGAGGTCCTAAAACAACTATAAGACAAACCATACTAGTCATTCATCTCCTTAATAAGCAATATTGAAGAGATATATTTTAAGCAAGTTACGGAAGCTGGCCAACGTTGAGCACTGCAGTGTGCAGTCACAATAAATGAACACTATCTGCAATACATACCTCAGATATGTTGATTTTATTATAACAACAATGCATGATAGTTGAGTACATTATTGTGGAATTTATTCAGGCCTGGCCAGGTTTGATCAATGGTTAAGTTCAAGAGACCAAAAATGTATCATAGCATAACTATATCCCACTATGGCACATTTCTGTATACATTATTCCTATTATATATTTTCCTTTTTACATTTTCTTTTTGTGAAGTGAGAGATGGTGTTCATGTTATAGCAGTGTGAACAATATTATAAATATGCATGAGGAGAGTATTAGTTATTTGCAACTTTTGTAATGCATTTTCAAGTTTTGTTGGATCTTTAACTTTTCCATTTCATTTTACTTTCTTCATACTTTCATTAAAGCATCATATTGTTTGAGCCATAGCCCATAACGTTATTTAGAATGCTTAATGCTGTCAGTCAGAATAATGTTTTAACCACTTCCACTTACTAGCTGGTTGAGCTGTTTATCACTTAATGTGTTGTGTCTGTTCTGTCTGGCTGGCTATAGTGTATAGATTCCTCTATGGATGCTCTCAGGATATTTCTTTTTAGTAACATTTTATCTCTCGTCTTCCTTTGATATTGCAAGAATTATTTAGATAATTTTATGTAGTAACTCAGTATGTTTTGAAGTTCGTAGCATTTAGCGTTTTTTTTCCTTTTGTTTTTGTAAGACTAGTTTTATACTACCGAGTACTGTTACCCAATTACCCAATGTGTTATCTTACTTTTCAGCTTTAGGCTAGTTAGTGAGCGAAGAATAGTCTAGTATTTTTTTTTTATACTTCTAGACTAGGAATTTAAATAATTCTACATATATAATTCATAGTTAACTGTTAATTACCTATGTTTTCATGCCTGAAATACTGTTTCACACAATACAATGTTTCTTAAGAGGTATTATGTCCAGTATTAACATATGCATAAATATTGTAATATATTACTTCAATTATCACTTATATTATCCTTGAAGTTAACAATATTATCCTTAAATATTAATGGAATAAATAATCAGAAAAAAGGCAAACCCGCTACAATACATTAATGTTAATAAAGCAAACTTAATTTTTTTCAGGAAACACATTTTAAGCAATCTGACAACATGTTTTGGAATCCTAATAAATATACAACATTGGCACAATCTACCTTCAAAAGCAGATAAAGAGAAGTAATGATTCTATGGAGAAACAGTATTATAGTGCCACAAATTATACACAAATATGGGGATAATAATGGTTTGATCTCTCTTTTAGTTATAAAATACAATAATAGAATATGGACCTTAGGAAACTTATATTGGTTTCCTGGAATGGGCAGCAGCTTAGCAAAAAAATGTGGATATTACCAATAAAGTTAAAGGCATATTAATAATAGGTGATGATTTTTATTGTATTTTAGACAACTCAGATAATACCAATAATGGTGGCTTAAGACTGACAGTTACAGCGAAAGTGATTAAAATTGGGCTAGAATCTCTTAATCTGAAAGACACATTTACTATGAGAACAAATCATTAACCTATACTCACTAATCATTCAATTATGGAACTCAAACTACAACTGATAAATGATTAATATTTCAAAATGTCCTTTCAAAAATATTATATTTCAGTATTATTCATTGCCCTATTTCAGATCATAATGTTCTTATTACAAAGTAGATACAAATTACAAAAATATCCACTAATAAGTAGAATCTGTGCTTATACTTCCAGTCTTAAAAAATTCACACCATGGCTTCTTTCAGAAACAGAAAATGTTATGCACTTTAATAATACAAAAAAATGCCAATAACATTATGGTCTGAGCTTCTTTTAATGCATACATATTTGGTAAATCCCTATTGTAGTATAAGAAAAAAAATTAAGGGAAAGAGACAGGGGATTACTGAATATCTAACTTGAACATCAAAAAGCAAAAGCTAAGTTTAAGGATAATGATAAAACTTCAAAGGTACTAATAGAAAATCTTAATAAAAAATGTTCAGAAATCTGATCACATAAGACAACAATATCCTTAGAAAAGTTAAAAATTGCATCTCATGCTGTGTTACCAAAACATATACATAATTTATCTAACAGAATAAAAATACAATTAAGATATAATCATTTGTTAGAGATAAAAATAAAAATAGTAAACTATTTATTGATATATATATATATATATATATATATATATATATATATATATTGGTGATATTTGGATACATTTAAACAATATTACTCATCGTGGAATAAAGAATTCAAACAAAACAAAACATTATAAATGTAGATATTGATCTCTCCCTTATAAAGAAAATCATACCAGAGCTAAAAGAAACATAATTGAAACAAATATCTGATAAAATGAAACAAGCTAAATCTAACAAAGGCCCTGATAATGATGAAATAATGGTGGAAATATATAAAATATTACCACAACACATAATTTATTTCTTTTACAAAACTTTGACAAAATAAATAGATAAACAATTCCTCCATCATGAAATATTTATTAACTACTCCAATGTATATAGAGAGAAAAAATCCTCAATAATGTTCTTTATATAGACCTATATCTTTCACATAGAAGACATCATCAGAATAAAGCACACTAATTCAAGAACCATTTTATACCAGTACATGTTACATAATAGATAAAATTGAGTCAATGGTATTGTCAAAAAAAGTCACATATAAAATGGTCACATGAGGAATATTAAATATACAGGATGTTAATATTCAAACTAACTTAGCTTTTTACAAACATGAAACTGTTATATACTAAATACCTTCAGCATATGTTTAAAAATGCAGGCACAGTAATGCATGTAAAAATGTTAAAATACTTAAAGTTTCAAAGATTTTTCTTTCAGGGCTGGAAGTATTGTCAAGGAATCATTTATATCTGGTGAAAAATTAGCTGCTAGTCTGAGTTGCCAAACCAGCTCTTTTTTACTTAATAAATTTTTTCAGTCCCCCCCCCAAATCTATGTCCACAGTATCCAAAATATCAAATTTAAAACTTTAAAATTAGAACAAGTAAGGGAATGCCTATATAATGCACTTGTATCCTTCTTGTGTTTAACATCATATACATGCTCATAGATTCTGCTTTTCAATGCCCTCTCCATTTTCCGAAATTAGAATCCATTGCACATAGCACATAGAGCAAGGTACACCACTCTGGTGGTAAAACAATTTCCTTTCTTGAATATAACCTTAGATGCCATTTTATTAGCTAGGTGGGTTTGAGGTGCTTTGAAAATATTAGTACATTGGGAGCACCTCCCACAAGGTGTACCACAACCACCTTCTATCGGTAAATTCAACTTATTTTCCATAAGATGTTTAATATTCATGCACACCTTGCTGATAAAAACTGGTTTATCTCCCACTGCAGTTAACACATCATTATTATCCTAAATATACTCCAGTTCTTTTTTAATATGTTTTTCACTTCATATGATATAGGACTGTATTGCACTATACATGCACGCTCATAAATCTTTGTTTGACCAGGATCTGTGGGGGCTATATAAGTTAATGGGTAGTTTCCTAAGAAGGGCTTATATTTTTCTTCCCATCCTGCATAAACCTCTTCAATAATTTGTTCCACCATCTGTTTGGGATATCCCCATTCTAAAAACAGATCTCTTAATGTGAAAAATCCTGCCTCACATCACTCAATTCTGAAGTCATGCATGCAATTGGTATAGCCTGTCATTTGACTAAGCTCTTTTTCTGTGAAAGTGGATGGTTGCTTGTATAATGAAGGTAAGAATTACAAAAAGTACTCGTGCAAAATATATTAGATTTGAAACTGTAGGTGTATGACAAATTGCCGTGTCTGAGTAATGTATACCTCTAGTGGTGTAATTAAAAGTAAATTTCAAAAATTAGGTAGTTTTCTCCAGGTGATTAATAAAGGCAGGGATATCTTCCACTTTTCCCTTCCACAAAATAAAGATGTCATCCAAAAATCTGCAATATAACCCAATGTTGTTCCAAAATTCTTTGTGGAATACATATCTTAATTCCCAGCCTAATAGTACTATATTTGCATATGTAGGGGCACAGGCAGCCCCCATAGCAACTCCTCTTGTTTGTTGGAAATATTGGCCCTCAAAGAATAAAAAAATATTCTCTAAGATAAGTGCCATAATTTTACAAACCAGGTTTACTTTATCATGATTCAAGGTGGAGCATGTAAAGAGTGTTTCTTCAAATAATTCTAGTTCTTCTTGCTTAGGAATACAGGAAAAAAGATCTTTCACATTAATGGTTAAAAATACCAAAACAGCTGCCCATAGATTTTTGTTTAAGTTGTCCTAGAAAATCCCAGGAATCCTTAACTAGATGTGCTGCTCTCTCCACTACATGCTTAGTCATTTTATCTACAAATAGTGCCAGATTATGTGTTTTGGAGCCACCGGCAGCAACAATGGGTCTAAAAGGTGGTTCAGTGATGCTTTTGTGTACTTATTGGATGCCGAATGTAATCGGCACCTTAGGATAGGAATTAGTAAGAAAATTAAGAAGGTCATTAGTAGTACATTTGTCCAGGGCATATTCTTCTAAATAACTATCAATATTTTGATATGCAATATTTATTTGGTTCTTAGAAACCTGTGGGTAATTCTCTTCATTAAATGAAATATTCTGCATAATGTTGGAATAATCCTCTGAATTGAATATTACTATACCACCTCCATTGTCAGAGGTCATAATACACAGTCCCTTGTCCCCCTTCAGTTGATTCATGAGAATTATTTCATCAGAACTTAAGTTGGCATAAAACGTCCTATTTTGAGCCCATAATTCATACATGTCTTCTTTCACTGCCTTCTCAAAAATATTAATGAGAGGATGGAGTGGTGGATTGAACACACTACTTTTCTTCAGAATATTTTTGTGTGCACTTGCCTCATGTGCAGGTCCCACTTTATTTTGGGAAAAAAGGAAACAGAAATTGAGCTTCCTGGTGTACATCTGAACATCAAACAAACAGTCAGCAACATCCGGTATTTTGGTGGGAACAAATTTAAATCCTTTAGAAAAAAGTGAAAAAATCTTTAGTGATAGCCCTGTCTGTGTTATTATAAATCTTAAAGCCTTGAAAAATATGCACAATATGTTCAGTTCCAACAATTAATATCTGTTCATCTCCCTCCCCCAGTTGGGATGTCCCTTATGAATTTGCACTGCATGACTGCATGTGTATTTCCTCTCCTGATTTCTGTTTGCTATCCTTTTTGACCATCTTAGTTGCTGAAAATTCTGTGAACCACCTTCATCCATTTCATCATACACTTTACCATAGTCATTATACATATCAGCCATTTCCCTGTCATTACCAGCAAAATTATTATACACATCAGAGCCATGAACAAACTTCTCCACAGTTAACCTACAAGTAGGATAAGCAGATTTTGTTTGATAATGTTTAACATCTCTCTCTAGCTTTCTTTTTTTCTTTAAAAACAATGCATTACATTTCCGTTCTACCCTGTTAATATTTTTTTCATAAAAATCTTGATATTGGAATACATTGCCCAAAGATTTAATACTTACTACTAACTTATGTCATTAAAAAAATAAAACTCACTTATCTAAAACAAAGCTATGCTCTTGCACTAGTCCTGGTTAGTTTCTGTTTTTCTAGGTTTCTAACTCTGTAACTAGATACACATATTTGAAAGGATATAGCTCACACCTCATATTCTTCTCTATTTATATGCCATCTGATGATTTTTAGCTATGAATATCACCTTTTTTACTTTATACATTTTCTTAATATACTGTTTATTGACATTTTTTCTGAGATATTTGTGAAGCATGTATACATGAAAATATGCATGTTACTTATACTCTATGTTGTTTGTCAAAATTTATTTCTATTTTCTTTGGTAGCTTTTGTCCCTGGGCCTCTGCTGAAAAAGGACCTGTATCCAGTTGGACTTTCCTGGTAAACAAATGTAGAATAAAATAAAGAAATCAGAAAAAAAATTAAGAAAAGACAAATACATGCTAATATTAAAAGAGTAATTACATTAGCAGATGCTATAAATAATAAAAAAGAAAAAGTTTTACTTATTAACTTAGATATTGAAAAAGCCTTTGATTCTTTTGATTGGGATTACTTATTTAAAACTTTGTAACTACTTGACTTTCCATAACATTCTGTCTCTCTTTTGACAAGTATATATAAAAATAATAAAGCACACGTTAACCTGGATCCATTTACCTCAGAAACTATATGCCTAATCAGTAGAACAAAACAAGGCTGCCCTCTGTTACATAGTTTGCTCCCACCAGCTATCATAATTGTAGCAATATTAATTTGTACTAATACTAAAATAAAAGGAATATAAATTACTGAAATTATTTGCAGATGATACAATGTTATCTATTAAAAAACATTAAAAGTGTTAGCCAATATTATAGAACAATACCAAAATAAATTCAGGCCTAAAGTTCAATAATTAAAAATCAGAATACTTATTTTTAAGTAAAAAAATAAAATTACAAATAAATAATAATATTTTAGGGAAATAATCTTCAACTTTATCTTATTTAGGTGTCTCTATAACTAAATGAATAGAAGAATTAAAAAAACAAAATTATGAAAGCATTATGCAGACCATAATAAACGTAATTCACAAATGGAACAAATGAATACTATCGTGATGATATACTGCAAATAATAAAAATTATTCTGTTTCCAAAAATATATACTGCGGTGGTGGTGCTGCGGTAGCATTGTCGCCTCATAGCAAGACATTGTCCCGTTCGATTCTCAGCTAGAGCATCTTCTGTGTGGAGGCATACATGAATGGGGCGTGCCTTCATTGAAGGTTGCGCATCAGGGCTGGTAACCCGTTACGTAAAAATCCACTACCAATCATTAGTGGACCGGAGTTCCGCTGTGGCGACCCCTAACTGGGAAAAGCCGAAAAACATAAACATTCTGTTTCCAAAAATCATATATATTATTCAAGCCACAAATTTACCTCCAAACAAATTTCAGATAAAGAAAACCAACAGATTATTACTAAAGTTACTTTGGTTTCCAAAGAAGCATAAATAGCCTTCCAATATCATGCTAGACTTTGAGACCTTGGGTGTATGAACTTTCCAAATGTATGTTAACACAATAATTTTTAAAGTCATTCTTAACTGGATTGATACTACCTATAATTCAGATTGGAAAACACTATACCTTGAACTCATTAATGCAAATACAATGAAACATACTAAAACCAGTGACAATACTAATAACATCTTATGGACTGATTTATGCAATTATATCCATTTTTTTTATAATTATTCCCTCTCAGTCTAACTACATTAACACCATCCTAAAAGCTTTTAAAAACATAATTCTCAATAATATTGATATGAAACTTTGATTCAAGACACTTATTCCTTTTAAAGTAATGAAAATTTTCTTTGAAAATCTTATAAATCAAAACTGGATAATTGGGAACTAAATGTTTTTGTTTGTTCATTTCAGTGTCTTAATAATACAAAAATAAAGGTATCTAAACATAAACAAATTCAGCCTAAACTCATAAGACTGGATTATTTAACGAAGAATTAAAATTTATGCTCAGGATAAATTTCTTACCTTTACACATTCACAATATTTATAAAAAAACATGGTTGCCAGAAAGAGTAGGAGGATTTTAATAAAAAATAAGTACTTTTGTTCCACATTAACTGCAGAGCTTCATCAGACAAAACACTAATCAAACTTCTCATATAATCAATCAAATATCTCTATCTAGTGGTTAACCAGCAATTTTCATGGCATTCAATTCACAATTAAAAATAAGTTTAATCATTATAAGTTCATATAAACAACACAAATAAAAGAAAAAATACACTGTGCATATATATTATCCCTTTTGAGCAATAATAAACTGTTAA
Organism: Protopterus annectens; assembly: GCF_019279795.1. Lineage (NCBI taxonomy): Eukaryota > Metazoa > Chordata > Ceratodontiformes > Protopteridae > Protopterus > Protopterus annectens. Next base: position 1,160,990,536 of record NC_056728.1, on the reverse strand, counting down.
TAGACTTTATTATTAATTCCTAGCTTGTTTGTTGCACTTAATAGTAATCGCCAAACACACCATTCAGATAATGCCAGAACCAGATCATGGTCAAATGGGGCCCTAGGCATGGTAATTGATCAGCCCCCCCCCCCAAAGCCATTCCAGTGTCCCATTACTTGACTATTTCTCCACAGCTACCATAAACACTGTTTCAAACCTGTCAGTGTGCAAACTTTTCTCTTATTTACTTCTACAATGATGATAAATATTTAAAACTTTTGTTTCAAATGTTATAGCACAAACACTGATAGCCTTTTGCTAAACAGTCTCACAATGAAAACAGACTTAGCACAAACAGTAAACTTCTCTGCCATTAAAACTCACATAATTGAAACAGCATTGGAACTCACATTCAAAGAAAATGAATCTAGCCAGTGACAGAGCAAGTTTAACTTTGGACTGGTTTCAAACCATAGGTTCCTTGCACACATTTTTAGGACCATGCATAGATGCATGTGTTCTTTGATGCACCATCCTGATTGTATTAAATTATATTCCTTGTATAATACAGCACCACTTGTTAGATTGTGTTTTAAATTAGTAGTTTTGAACAAATTTGCAGTAAGCAATGAAACAAAACATATGAACTAATAATGACAAAAAGTACCAATTACAGAACATTTCAACCATAAAAGGCCACTCAAATGTCTGTCATTACAAATATCAGTCAAAATACACAATCTCTGCAGAAGTAAAAGTAATCTGAATAATTACACATTAAAGAGATCTATAATTAATGAAGAGATTGATGCTGGCAAACAACTTTATATTTTAGTGTTTCATGTACACATTCAGTACCTGCTGCCCTTGAATAATTAATTGCCCATGTTACATTAAAAAAACAGAAAGCTGGTAATATTGCAATAGGGAATGACTGTCAAACCAACAGGTTCATATTTACTAGGCATCTCATCCAAAGTGGGCACACTCAGGAGTGTAGCACCACCAATTATCCTTTAAAGGGCACTGCAATATAAGCACTCTGTCTACATGTTGTAGGAGTAGAACCCATAGACTTGTGCACCAAAGGCAAGTATGCTACCTATTGTGCTACTAACACTGTTTTCAATTTTTATAGCACAAATACTTGTGATGGCCATTAGCCAAATAAAACAGTTACATATTGAAAACAGACTTAGCATTAGCAACAGTAGCCTTCTGTTTTCTTAACTCAACACTCCTTGAAATTCACTGAAATTCAACATTCCTTGAAAATGCATTGAAACTCAACAGTCCTTAAAAATGCACTTGCTGATGATAGTTTGGTAGTTGGTATAGAGGATTTAGGCATTAGTCTCCTGTAATCAAGGTACAAGGTTTGAGCCTGAATAAGTTAACCAACCTGACATCCCTAACTAGGGTATTTTACATACAAACACAAAAACAACATGTTCTCACTTGCTTGTCTCTTTCATTTGGCAAATAACTGGAGCAAGCAATTCTCCATAAAAATCCCACACTCATGAAGTTACAATGTTTAAATGTCCATGCACCTTTAGTATGACATATGCACAGATGCTACTAAAGATGCATGTAGAGTGTGTTCTTAAAGAAGAAATGTAAGTTTTGTGGCAGCTCTCTGGTCAGCTGACCCCCCCCCCCCAAGCCAGGAGGCCCCAGACAACTGCCTAGGTCACGTAGTGCTGGATTCAGCTCTGCATAAAGCTATTCTGATATGAAGACCAACAAATATTCACTGCCATGTATGTGAATCCTTTTCTCTTAAATAAAACAACTAAGACTTTAGCACAGACTGTTGTGCCATCACATTTGTCATTTTACTGTAGTATACCATCTTAACCTAAACTGTTGGTTCTTACAGCCTGCCAGAGAATGCTTCCTCTCCCTCTCCCATATAACAGGAAAATGCACATCTTTCAATTAGACTCCCACTGTAAACCAACCATTTGTCTTCTATCCCATTACAGTAGCCAGCTCTGTAGCATATTTCACTTGCTAACTTCCTTTTCTCTATCCTCACCTTTCTTCTTTCTCACTGGACTTTCCACTTTCCCTGCCATCTCACACTTCTTCATTTCTCCTTAGTTAATATTTGCCTTTTCCATCTAGCAGTAAACAACCATTAAAATACAAAGTGTCCCAATCTACTTTTACTACCTAATATGAGATTTTCTCTTTTATTCTACTGTTGAATGAATCCTGTACATAACAGTGCCCTTGTCAGTGCTCTCTCCTTCAATATCTATGTTTAGTAATCTTCTAAACTTGTTTTCTGCAGCACTAAGCATTAATTTCAACCTTGCTGTGTGGGTCCCATGCTGTTCACCCTTATTCTGCCTCACTCTACTCCCCTACATTGCCCTACCTCCCCATTCCCATCCACCCCCACTTACAATACTTTTAAACTTGCCCACACTGTATCCACAGTTACCTTCTTCCAATCATTAAGTTCATTCACTTAATCTTTAGCCACTCTCCAATCAATGCATTCATTTATTTAAGCTCATTAACCTCTATTTCTTCTAGCAAATTAATTTCCTACCTTTAATCTATGGCCAACACTTTTCTCAAATACTAACCACTACAAGCCAAACTACAGCTCTTATGCCTACACCAGTAAAATATCTCCAAACCCACACTCTCTCACATGCATTCACCTATAATAACATTTATACATCAAGACCAACCCCACACTCCCTAGAATTGAAATAAAGAACAAGCAAACACATAAATGGCTCTCACCAAACTTCCTCTGTATAGTAAAACTTATAATAATTGATTACATTTACCCTAATTCTTGCCCAAACTCTTTACGTGGCATTACACTCCCTCTCCAAGGATCAGATCCAAATTCCCCATCCCAAGAAACAGATCCAAACCTCACCCTCCAAGTACAAAAGGCCTACTCCTCATATATATGTATCTTGGGAGCATTTATAACAAATTAGCTCAGTTCCACTCAGAGGTGACAGTCCACTCTCCTGATACATGAGTTACCTTGGAGACGTGATTCAAACCAAAAATATTAGATATTGAAATAATTCCCCTAGGATAAAGAATTTTAAAAAAGGATATAATAGACAAAAAAGCTGATGGAGTAGCCTTGAGTTAAGCCTGTGTGCCCCTCCAACCTCTGTTTAACAATGCATAAATACTAATTATCCAACTACAATTAAAAAAAGCTAAAACAATATGCTTAATAGCACTAAGCATATCCCTGTGTAAAAACAAGAGCACAGTCTTAGACATTTTAAGCGGGTCATCTTATTTTATAACACAAGAAACCATCATAGCCAGAAATTTCAACATAGATTGGCAAGCATTAAAGTCAGACTCTCCATCATAGTCTATAAATCTATGTCACTTCTACTAGCTAATCAAAACACCCACTAGAGTCAACAAAAACAGTAAGAATCAGTTCTAGACTGGATCTTAACTACATTACCTAACATCATAACCATCAGTGACCACCTACTAACATACATAATAAGACGGCAACCCCAAGTTCTTAGGGAACCACAATGCAAGCAGGTATGTAACCTCACTAATTTCTAATACCACCATTTATCTCCCATGTGCATTTATATGACAAGACTATCCTCAAACTATTACTCCTGGAAAAAGTAGTCCTAAACATTCTAAATGAACCAACCTCTTTAGAACCAAATTAGCAAAAACAAATCCTGTGTCATGGCTGACAAAGAACCTGAACATCTTATGAAACTAGAAAGAAAGCCTGGAAGGAATGGTCCCTGAATAAGACTCAAACTACTGGAATAAATCCAAAATTTCAGAAGTAAAACTAATTTCCACTGTTATTTTTGCTTCACTGTATAGTTTTTCAGATCTCTGCTGAAGGTGTTTTCCCCCTCCCCCTATTTCTCTGTGTCTTAAGTTGGTATAACTGGTTTTACATCCTGTGTGTTATCTGACCATCTCAAGGATTACTTGCATAAAATTAGACCCTCTTAGTAAAAGTCTGCATGCCATTGCTGCAGCCTTCCTGTGTCCTGACAGAGTGCTCTTCAAACTATCTGGAGATATACAGAGCTGAGTATATTTTTCTGGCACTTCAGAGCTGTGTACTGGTAATTTTTGTTTGACTAATTTTATATCATTGCTGGCTGACTTCAGAGTTGTGCAGTGTTATTTTTGCTTCACTGTATAGTTTTTCAGATCTCTGCTGAAGGTGCTGGTTTTCCCATACCCACCCTCCCTATTCTTGTGTTGTTGTTTAAATTTGGAGGCTTTTGCAGTTGCCAGCCCCCACTGTAGATTTGATCTGGGACACTCCCCCCAGTCCCATCTCTTTTTTGCCTAATAGACTCCTTCTGCACTTGTTTTTAGTAATTTTTAATTTAATTGCATTTTTAAACTGTGTGGTCTAACATTGCTACATAATCAAGTGTGCTAGCTTGCATTGCATTTGAATTGTTTTGACTGCTGTTTTAGCTACTTTTCTGTATATGTGTATATATATATATATATATATATATATATATATATATATATATATATATACCTTTCCTATAACTAGTGTAGTCCAGATTCAGATTTGCTGTATCCAGGACTGTATGTAAGCTTCTGAGCCCCCCAAAGCTTTCTGTGCTGGAGGGAAGCCTTCTAGCTTATCAGTGAGAGTGGTAAGCACTAGGTAACCTATCTACCACATAAGGAGTGGTTCTGGCCCAGAAATTATAGTTATTGGCCATTTGGGCAGTTTTTTCATCTCTCTCAACTTTCTGATTTAAAAACCCGCAGTTGCACCTGTTTTCCCCTTTCCTGTAACTAGTTTAGTCCAGATACAGATTCTTAGTTTTAGCAGTTGAATTTTCTTATTCGTGATCAGCACTTGTTCAGAACTTGTAAGCACTAAATAACGTACTAATTACTACAGCACTCAACCTTCCTCATTACCTAGAGGAAAACAGTTTTGGTACTTACTTTCTTCACTTGCTTAGAGAAAAACAGCTCTTGTACTCACTTTCCTCACTTATCTAGAAGAAAATAGTTTTTTATTCAGGCATGTCCAAGGGACAGCTCCCAGTGCTCTCTCCTGTCTATCTGATGAATCTGGGCATCTTGGGGCAATGTAGAAATTGCCTCATGTACACAGACAACCCTCTCCTCCTACCACCCAACACTACAACCTGTGAGAGATGCACTTATCTAGCCAAACTGGAGGTAAAGCTCTCTCCAGTCAAGACTGAACTTGACAGTCAAGAGGAGAAGGTAAACACTTGCACCACACCGCACTCATCACATAGACTCACTAAATCTACACCACCAAAATCCACACATAGAAACGCAAAAACATTTGTGGAGGCTCTCAATAATAATCTGCTCAAGCAACAGAGACCTCCAAAGCAGAAATGCAAGCAACCTCCATCCCCCAGTACAACCCAAATGACACATAGCCCACAGACTCAGTGTGCCACTCAATCACAGCCAATAAGGCAAAACAACGTACCCAACACACTAGTCATAGGTGACTCTATAGTCAGGCACACTGATGTCCCACTCACCAGGCTAAACAAGGAGAAGGTTACTGTCAGCTGCCTGTCAGGTGCCAGGATCTGCCACATAACACATGCACTCAGGTCACTCCACAACAAGTACAAATATGACTCTGTCATTGTCCATGTTGGTGTGAACGACCTGAGACGTACCTCCCTGGACTATATGAAATGAGACATGGAAGAGCTCTCCAAACTTGTAGCCCAGGCAGGTATGACCCTAGCCCTGAGTAGCATTCTGCCATCACCCAGAATGATGCTGCAGTACAAGGACAAAATGATTGACTTCAACAATTGGCTAAGCTTCTGGTGTCACTCTAAAGGGATCCAGTATATGTCTGCCTGGGATGACATGGTCAACAGACCATGATGCTTTGCCAGAGATGGCCTGCACCTGTCACCCCTGGAATTCTGGATACTGGCTAAGGTTCTTGCCACCCCTATATTGCCTTTTTTAGGCAAGGTTCAAATTCACTACCATAACAGGAACAGACAAGCAAAAACTGAGGGTGATGCTACTCAATGCTAGAAGTCTAAATCTCAGAATGCTCTCACTCAAGGCACTCCTTAAAATGGAGAACATCAATATCTGTGCAGTGACTGAGACCTGGTTCAAGGCTCCAGAGAGCACCCCTGCACTACCAGGCTATAACTCATACCACACTTTTCGGCCATGTAACCTGGATCGGAACACCAAAGGTGGAGGTGTGTCCATATCATTAAGGATATCTACACCTCCAGGCTAGTTGCTCAGCATAATGCAGCAGAGGTTATCCAAGTGCAACTAACTCTGGGAAAAACTGCAATCCAAATTGTAGCTTGCTACAGATCACCCACCATGCCCCAGGATTCCCATTCCTCTTTTCTTAATGTACTGGAAAATATTAGGGTTCAACCAAACACGCTAATAATGGGCGATTTCAACTACTCCACCATTAACTGGGAAAACTGCTCATGTACCAACTCCCTTGCTCAATGCTTTCTGGAATTCATAAACTCCAATGCCCTGGATCAACTTATCCACACCCTCACCAGAGGCAACAATATCCTAGATCTAGTCATTACCAACATGAGTGACTGGTGTTCCACACCTGAAGTCAATGCCTCATTGGTCCGATCTGATGATAAGATAATTACCCTAGATATCCACATCCTGCTCCCACCCCCCATTAAGGAAACCATGGTAAACAATTTCTCCAAAGCCAACTCCATGCTTCTTAAGACAGAAGTGATGAATTTCATGACACCCATGCAGATGGACAATACAGTTATGACTACTGAATCCTACACAATTGCACTTTATAAGCACTTACATGAGTGCATGGATCATGCTATCCCAAACAGAACCAAGATGCTATCCTCCAAAAAAAAGGAAGCCAATCTGGTGGTCCCCTGCCATAAACAAACTGTACAACAGAAGGAAGAAACTGTTGCAAAAGAGAGCAAAATCCCATGAGTGGAGGAGCTCCCTGGTCAGCCTCAGTAAGAAGCTGTGATCCCTGATAAAATCCTCCAAAGCTAGTTACAAAAACAAAATCACCACTGATTCTCAAGACAACCACAAAGCATTCTATAGCTATGTTAAGAATCTCAATGGCAACACTCAGATCTGCTCTGAGTTACAGCACAATGGCACTAAATATACAGACCCAACTGATATTGCCAACATCTTGGCAGATAGGTTCAGTGCTAACTTTACCCCCCTCTCACCCCTAAAGAGCCCATCTCTATACCGGAAGAATGCAAAGTTCCTGTAATCACGGCTGCACAGGTAAAAAACACACTCTCCAAAACCAGGCACACAGCACCCATGGGACCAGACAACATCCCAGGCTACATTCTTCATGAACTACAGAACAAACTGGCACCCCACCTAAGTACCATGTTCAATCATAGCCTCACCTCAGGCTTTGTGCCTGCTGAATGGCACACAGTGACGGTTATCCCACTCCACAAGGGGGGAGCCACCACGGACCCCGAGAACTACGGCCCCATTAGCCTGACGAGCCTGGTCTGCAAGGCCATGGAATGTATCATCATGGAACTTATAAACAAGACATTAGTAATCTCCAAACTCTGGACCCCACCCAGTTCGGGTTTGTAAAAGGCAGATCATGTCTCCTAAACCTGATAGACTTCTTTGAAGCAGTCACCAAAGTCGTAGACAAAGGTAAGGTGGTTCACACAGCCTATCTAGATCTTGCCAAGGCTTTTGACACCATCCCCCACCCTAGAATTATAGATAAACTCACTAAACTAGGTATAAATCCCTATGTCACAAGATGGGTTGCCAAATGGCTCACTGACAGAACCCACACTGTGAAAGTAGCAAACTCCAAATCCGATTTCAGACCAGTGACAAGTGGAGTACCACAGGGTTCAGTCCTGGGTCCTCTCCTGTTTGATATCTACTTCTCTGAAGTACAGGCTAACACAGAAGGTCTTTGGCTAACAAAGTTCACAGATGACTGCAAACTAGGAGCCATAATCAAAACTCCTAACGATGTGAACATCTTACGAAAGGGCCTCACTGAGACAGATGCCTGGTGTCAAAGCCATGGCGTCAAGCTCAATGCCAAAAAGTGCATTGTCATCCCCTTTGGTAAAAACTCTGTACCCATGAGCTACAACATAGGTGGTAGTATACTTAACACCGAAAGTGTGATAAGAGACCTTGGGACACAGATGGACAGTAGTCTCTCCTTTGATAATCACATCGCCACAGTAGTCAGGAAATCCTTCTATGTGGCACACCTCATCACAAAAGGTTTCTCATCCAGATAAAAAGAGGTCATTGTTCCCCCTCTACTCATCACTCATTAGACCTATTATAGAGTACAACGTCCCTTTTGGTATGTACCTCACAAGACATCTACAACTACTGGAAAGGCCGCAGAAATACCTCACAAAGAGGATTACCAGCCTCAAAGAGATGCCCTACGCAGACCGTCTCAAAAAACTCCAGCTTTACTCCGTCACATATCACCTACTCAGAGGTGATCTCTGCCTAACATACAAAGCTATGTCAAACCCAGAGCTGTTGGACATGCTCCACTTAAAGAAATCCCAATCCCTCCGGCTACACGCTCTAGGGAACTAAACCTTGTCACCACAATAAACAGAACATGCCGGAGGGATAGATTCCTGTCCCAGAGACTTCCCATACTCTGGAATAAACTACTTATCTAGATCAAACAAAGCTCCTCATTAGCACTCTTTAAGAAAAATCTTGATGATTGGATGGGAAATGGGAGATTCACCCCAGGGATCACCTCTGTGGCTCTGCTCAACAGTGGCACAAGAAAATAATTTTCTTTGGTAGCAAAAGCCAGGGTACCTTTTTGGCTGGACTTGTGTAGGCCCCAGGGCCGATAGCCTAGTACCTACCTATGAACCTATGAAATATATCAGAATGGACACGAAAATGTATTTTACTAAATTCTAGGGCAAACACTAACATAACCCAAAACTGTTCATGTCATCCATGAAAAACCTACTACACCCAGGCCAAAAAAAAAAAACACTCCACTAGTACTTCATATCTCCAGTTTTCCTCTACATTCGCAGATAAAAGTATTGATTTTTTTAGATGTCAGAGTCATGGTAGATGAGGATGGTAAGATTTTGATGAAGCTATTCAGGAAACCCTGTCATTGCAATCATTTTTTTTTATTTTAAGACAGTATGCATCCATCACATATCTTTAAGAATGTGATTAATAATCAAGCCTTTAAAACTTCTAGACTTAATGTAGAAGATGAATACTTTTTTAGACAGACTAATGCTTTAGTAAAGTCACTTGCTGAAAGGGGATATAATGAAAATGATGTTTGTCATGTTATAGATGAGGTTACACAGTTGAGGGATAGCTTAGCTAAACCATATTTTTCAGAGACCCCTTTGGCTAATATTGAGGTCAGTGTAGAGAGGTATGAATTTAAATGGAAGAGAAGCTTAAAAGTGACAATCCATTATTCCAGCAATGTTAATTTTTTATTTGTATTTTTAAAAAGTTTTGAACTCTTTTAACTACTAATAATGAGATTAAAGAAATAATAGATGAACAGCTGAGGTACTTGTTTAAAAACATGAAGTCTTTAAAGAGACAGTTATGATACCCCCGAGAAATATATTACCATTACTGGTCTGAATTATACTAAACTCTGTGGTGGATGTGCTGTATGTAAGTATTTAGATAGTACAGGATCTTTCCTACACCCAAATAAGTGTAGAAGGTATGTATTTAAGGTTGGTGCTACCTGTAATTCGATGCATGTTGTTTACTTAGCACATTGTTTGCTACAATATAGATTTTACGTTGGCAAGACAGATAGGGCTTTAAAAGATAGAATTAAAGAACATCTGTATCATATTAAAAATTGTACAATGGCTAATGCCCTAGTTAAACATATAAAAGAGACTACAAGTCATCATAGCTTTAAGTTTATGGTTATAGGAAGAGTTTATGAAAGTATTCATGGAGATGATGTGAAAAATTTAACTGAGCAACTTGAAGCAAAATGGATTATTAGATTGAGAAGTGACTTTGGTCATGAGCTCAGTGACAAGGATCTGATCAAACCTATGCTTAAAGCCAGACCTTGTTTTAGATAGTATTTTTTATATGTGATTTATGCATATATTTTATTTATTTTTTATTTTTTTACTTTTATTTTTTTATTGTTTATAGTAATATATTTTTGTTGTTTTTTTCTAGGGTTTTGTATATTGCTCTGCTTTGTAGCTTTAAGTGTGGCTATTCTGTGATTGGTTACGTTTTAACTGGCTTCACTATTTATTGGCAGCCTGATTTATTGTTACATTAATGATTGGGTGGGAGAAAGGAAATTCACCCTGGTGATCATGTCAGTCGCCCTGCTAGACAGGGGTCCAGGGGAAGTAAACAGTGGGGGAAGAAATAGCCAGGGAATTGCTATGGCTAGGCTTGTATAGGCCCTAGGGCCAATAGCCTAGTACCAACCTATGAACCTATGAACCTATTACATTTGAAGAAGCAGTGCTAACTGTGGACATGTTTATGTCCTTGTTTTTTACAATAAAGTGAACATATACTGGTTCCTTTGGTCAAACCTGAGTCCACACATTTTCTTGGAAATGCACTATTGAAGTAGAGGAAACGAACTGCATGGATTCTTGGATTCAGAAATTATGATCACATTAGCTAAATCGCAGAAAGCTGAAGTGATATGTACTCTTGGAGACAAGAAAGAATATCCCATAACAAATGTATAAATACATGCCCTTATAGGTAACGTATTATATCCTCCAGCTCTAGTGATTAACATAATACATGATTTTCCTCAGTTTAAAGAGTTATGGAAGTTATGGGTGAAAAGGTTCAACCAGATATGTTGCCAGAAATACATAGCTCCAGTAAAGAACATTACATAGAGCTAGAAAACATAAATACATCTAAGGTAAGCTTGTAGGTGGAAGCATTAGATAAAGTAACCATTTGAAATGACAGGATCCACTAGAGTGAGTCCCAAAACACAGAGGCTGAATGGCCAAAACACACACAAGCATATATATATATATATATATATATATATATATATATATATATATATATATATATATATATATATATATATATATATATATATAAAGTTTAAAATGGACATTTTTGGGAATATTCCTTTTTCTGCAGGGTATGGCAGTCTCAAAGTTTGTATATATAGGTTTCGAGCCTCCCAAATCAGGTGGTGTAGGGGGCTTGCCCTGGTGCACAAAAGAAGTTTGAAGGAGAAGAGCGGTATACAAGATTTGGTTTTCTCCTGAGTTTTTGATCTTTTTTCAGCTTGCCTGCACTTGGCATTTTGACTGATGACATTGTAATAGGGAGCTGTTACATAAATTTAATACTGAGTCTGGCCAGAATATGCCTGTTGTTAAAATAGTGAAGGAAATCAGTGTGGAGACTGACCGAGAATATGTATCTTACCAAAAGACGCCATAACTTAATTTAATAGTAGAAGTTACTATAACCAAATGGGATAGCTTATTCCAAGCACAAAAAGGGAAATTGGATAGGCTTAAAATGGCCCGCAAGTGCAACTAACCTAGTACTTACCTATAAACCTGTAGCCTATAGAAGCTGTCAGGGAATGACCTATAAGTGCAAATGCACTAAGTGAAGTAGATATACAAACTAAGGGAGAAACAGATGACTCTCATGCTAATGAAGAGGGGAAATGGAGACCTCTGCAGTGCCCTAGGCATCGCACTGTTATACCCAAGTATACAATCGGTCAGAAACAGAAGCAGGACTCTAAGGGTAAAGAAAATAAGGAAAATATTAAATGACAGAAAAGGAAACAGACAGTACACTTTATGGAAGAAATTATTTTCATATGCTGATTTTACAGGGAGTGAAACGGATGAAAAAACTATTCCTGTATTTTTAGTAGCATCTACAGCCTCCACTTAACACTAGACTACTGATGACAGTAATGCTTGCTTGGCTGACTGACAGTTTCAACAAAGCTCAGTGGAAAGACAAATGAACAGAACCACCCTACCTCATACCTACAATTTGAGTTAAGAAGTGACTTGTTCTTGAGGGTAACCAAAGATAGCAAAAAAAAAAAAATCAGATACTGAGGCAGGTAATAGTTCTGAGACTTTTGAGAACATTCCTAATGAAGCTAGTACATATCCACATTTGGGTGGTCATTTAGGAATGGAAAGAAGAAAAACAGAATTTTAGATGGACTTTACTGGCCTGGCATTATGAAGAACACAGAGGAATTCTGAGGATGTTGCCTAAAATGTCAAAAACAGCATCCTACCCCAGAAAAAACAATGCTTTAATACCCATGAACATTATGGTTGACTGATGCAAATGCATAGCAATAGACATTGTAGGCCCACTTGTAAAATTGCCACAAGTCTGTCTTAGTAATGACTGACTGTGCAGCAAAAAATTCTTGTGGCAGTACCCTTGTGAGTCAATGCAAAAGCCGTAACAAAAGAACTAGTACTGATTTCTTTCTACGGTAGGAATCCCCTATGACACTCTTACTTATTCATGTCCAGAGTAATGTATGAACTCTTGTCAATTTTAAGGTGAAACAGCTAAGAACATCTGTGTACCAACCTCAAACACACAGACTAGTGGAGTGTTTGTGTCTAATTTTAAAACTCAGTAAATATAGAAGTGACTATACAAAGAAACTTGTCAGGCATAGAGATTATTAGGTCACCCCTGCTTTTAAACTCAGTGGGTCTTGAGTACTGTACTGCTGAGTGTTGCCATAACCTAGAATAATAAGGAAACATGGAATCAGTAAATGTACATTCCCTTGATGTGAAGTTTGTCAACAATGACACTGGTGTATATCAGACCTATGCAGCAGTGTAAGTGAATAACAATGAAATAGTTTGTCCCTGCAACACTGAAAAAGGACAGGGTATAGTGTATTTTTCCAAAACTGGGCAGCAGTATGACAGGAAACTGGTCAATTTTCTCCCTCTTGTGATCTCTGAGTTAAAATGTATACATCAAATAAATATGTGTACGTACACACACATATATATATATATATATATATATATATATATATATATATATATATATATATATATGCATGTATGGTTCCCCTAAATATGATTGAATTTCTCTAAACTCGAAAGTCATAAACTTGAAACCAGAATTTCGAATTTAGAGAAACTCGAACATATGAAAGGGACAAAAAAACAAAAAATAACACCTTTCAAATGTTTTCGCAGGAGCCCGTGCACCCCCCCACACCCCCCTACTTAAATATATCTACTCCGAGATTGCACTATAGTGAAGGAAAGGGAAATCTCCCATTCTGCGCTATACGCCTAAGCACAAAATGGAAGATTTTCTATTCCTCCGCTATAGTGCGGTCACGGAACATTCACATTTAAACTGCTAGGGTACAGGGGGACCTGGCCCCCTGCAATAAGGTAAGTTAATTTTTTATTATTTTAAACCTAAGGCTCCCATTCACAATTTTGAGTGAATGCAAGTCCGAGATTCATATGTGTGTGTGTGTGTGTGTATATATATATATATATATATATATATATATATATATATATATATATGGGTCTACTTTAAATAACCGAACCGACACTTCACTGACACGCAGAAGACCGAGACGAAAGGACCGAAAAGCAAGTTGATCGAAAAGGTGATTTGCCGAAAGACCGACAAGGGCAACGTGTGAGCGCGACTCGGTAAGTGTGCGATAGTGACGGATTTAGGAGTGGTCAGGTAAGTGTGCGATATTGAGGGATTTTAGGGTGTGGGAAAGGTGAGTGTGCGGTAGTGTCGGAGTTAGGGATTTTGGGTTAGGGTGTGGGAAAGGTGAGTGTGCGGTAGTGTCGGAGTTAGGGTTCGGGTAAGGTAAGTGTGTGATAGTGACGGACTGTAGTTTAGGGACGGGTTAAGTGAGTTAGGTTTAGAGTGCGGGTAGGGTGAGTGTGCGATAGTGACAGGCTTTATGTTTTAGGGTGGGTTAAGTGAGTTAGGGTTAGGGTGCGGGTAGGGTAAGTGTGCGGTAGTGTCGGACCTTAGGGTTAGGGTTTGGGTTCAGGTTAGTGGATATGTCATTGTGTGTAATGTGTAGTTTACGTTTTTTGTGTCGGTGTAATGGTGTTCGGTTTTGTGAGTTGTCGGTGTTGTGTGTTTTCGGTTATTTGGGGTCGGTGTTTTGTGTGTCGGTGAAGTGTTGGTTCGGTTATTTAAAGTAGACCCATATATATATATATATATATATATATATATATGAATCCACGGTGGTGCAGTGGTAGCGTTGTTGCCACACAGCAAGAGGTTCTCCCGTTCAATTCTCGGCTGGAGTGTGGGGAGTGCCTTCTGTTTGGAGTCTGCATGTCCTCCCCGCGGTTGGGTTGGCATTCGAAAGACATGCGTAAATGGGCGTGCTTTCGTTGAAGGTTGTACGTCGAGCTGGCAACTCGGCATTCATGAAAATCTACTGCCAATCATTAGTGGACCGGAGTTCATCTGTGGCGACCCCTAACTGGGAAAAAGCCGAAAGACAAACAACAAAACATATATATATATATATATATATATATATATATATATATATATATATAAAATGTATTTATTCTTTTTTGACTGAGTTAGCCCCACTAAGCTAGTAGCCTCTTTTTAGGAAAGACCCAAGGAGGTATTTATATTACTAGAGGAAATTTGGCCAGGACATCAGGGAACTTCCACTATTCATTTTCCGTATGAGGATTTGTTTTGTGGTGGCACTTCCTGTCTTCTGGTCTGGGCGTGTAGGTGATTCAGAGAAGCAGGAAGTCAGTTTGGAGTGAACATGGAAGACAGGGATGGCAGTGGCGATGGTTTTCTTGTTTTTGGGTGCTGATATTCTGGATAGAAGATGGGTCAAATTTAGAGGAAAAGGAATTGAAAGTGAAGGAGATGCCAAAAGTAGAGTAAAGTGTAATAGAGATGATGGGAAAAAGTAGTCAAGCCTTTTCAATGGCAGGTGAAGGTATCAGAAGCTGTAAACATGGATTCAGAAGATCTGTTCAAGTCAGAAGTTTTAACACAAGATTGTGTTGTTACAACCCTCCAGTTGGGAGGGTTGTGGGATGTGTACTTAACAGTATTAATTGAGCAGAGTGAACCAGAAACTGAAAATGCAATATCATGGAGTGTGATAATGGACAGAATATGAGAAGAGGAAGTTGAAGAAATAAGGGCAGATAAAAATAAACTGTATGCACAGACTGTAAGAGAATGTGAAAAAAGAGAAGAAAGGAAAATGGAAGTAAGAAGAAAACATCAAGTAAGGGTAAGTAGCAAAACAGAAAAAGAAGTTGAGAAGTATGAAATATGGGACAGCATCATTTCATCACTGGGTATTGAACCCAGAGAGGTAAGAACATTTATTTGTGTTAATAAGGACTCTTTCTGTGACATTTCTTTTTTGTAGAATCACAGTATATGGAAAATTCTTAGAACGATATGAAAAAAGAAAGAATAAGAATCCTTGGAATGACTATGTTGTACAAGCATTTAACAAAGAAGCAAAATATATATATATATATATATATATATATATATATATATATATATATATATATATATATAAAATTTTGTACTAACACTGAAAGAGACAGTTTAAAAGATGATTTAAAAACTGTGTGTAGGGATATAATGGACATTGCAAAGATTTATGACAACAGAGGTTTATGGACTGGAGGATGGGAATCTGGTGTTATACTGAAAATGTACAATGACAAAATGATGTATATGCACAGTATAATTAATGTAAAAAGGAACAGATGATTGGTTAAATCCTGGAGTCAACAAGACATGTTTGTTGTGGTAAAAATGACCATTTAATCAATAACTGTGATGAAAGGAAATGTTTAATTTGTTGTAAAACTGGTCATGAAGCAAAAAAAATGTGAACAAAAATGTATAAATTATGAAAAATAAGACATTCATGGATGGATTGTAATGTTAAAGAGAATCATACACAGTTAACAAAGGTAAACAAAGTAAGAGAGAATGTTTAGTAAATAACACAGAAAAGATACAAAAAATAAAATAGTAATGAGTAAGATAAAAGGGTGGAGATAAAATAATATACAAAGGAAGAAAAAGAGAGAGAAGAAGAAGAAGAAGAAGAAGAAGAATTAAGTATTTCAAGTGAAGAAGAGGAAGCTGAATTGGTAAGAATCAAAAGTAAAAAAAAACTCCATTGGGAAGACTGTGAAAGATAGAAAATGCAAATTTAAAAATATAGTTACAGGAGAAAGCAACAAAGGAATAGGATAAAAGTAATAGATCCTTTCCTACAAAGCGTGAATTCTAGCCATAAATGTGAATAGTATAAAGACTGCACAATGAAGGTTAGGACTGTTGGAATCATGTAGATTGTTAGATATGGATGTCATGATGTTGATAGACCTAAGAATAACAACAGAATAAGAAATAATACAAGTAAATGGGTTATGGGAAGGTAAGGCCACATGGAATATAGGAGAAGAAAAATGTTTAGGCATAGCATTCTATGTAAAGAATGTATAAAAATTATAGATTACACATTAGTATTATTAAGAAAAATAGTAATATTAATATTAAATATAAGATTAAATAAAACAGATAAATAGAGTGGTTACACTTTATGCATATACTTTACAGAAGCAGACAGAGATTATGTTTAGGAAAATGCTTGATTGTGTTAGTTTAAATATACAAGTTACAGTAGTGGGAGACTTTGTGACATAAGACATAGGAGAAAAGAAGGGGCAGATGTAAAAGTTATTCTGGATATGATTAAAAGCAGTAAAATTAATTTTGGGGAAAATAAACACTGGAGATACAAAAGGGGTAATTTGAAAACTGAAATTAACTATTTTATATTATCACAGAGTTTAAATATATTACATAAAGGGGTTAAAATGATGGGTTTCTCAGATCATTTAGGAATTTGGATAGAGATTCAAGAGAGAATAGTTTATATAAAAATAGTTAGAGGTATAAAGAGAATTAATGAAATAGATGTAAATGATTATATAAGGAAAAAATACATCAGTTATGGTTAGATCATATAGACATGAGAAGATTTTATAAAGATTGGACAAGTTTGTGGATTGGTTTAAATGAAAAACATAAAAAAGAGGAATTGGAATGCCAGAGGACAAAATTAATGCAAGATAGTTGCAAATATAAGGAGATCAGTAATCCAACCTTTAAAGACATAATAAGTAATAAATAAATGTTTATAGAAAAAAAAGAAAGTTAAATGAAATGAATCAAGAGAAATTTTAAAAAACATTATTTAAACAAAGATATTTTACAAGGGAGAAAAGAAGAAGTAGCACTATACCTAAGTAAAGTGGTTAAAGAAAAGAAAAGCATAACAAAAGAATTAAGGAATGATGAAGGAAGTATAGTTAATATGCAAAAAGAAACAATGCAGATGATAAAAAGACATATTCTGAAACCTTTTTCAAATGTGAAACTGTTGGGAATTATGAATGGAGCGTAATTTTAAAAAAGTTTTGACAACAATAAATGTAGAAGCAGCTACGGGTTTAGATTAAATTGAATATCTAATGTATAGAGATATGCAAGAAATGCAAAAAGAATATTTTTAGAAGTGATGAATGAGTGGTTCAGAAAAGGGGTAAATGATGACAGAATATGTACAGATGCAATGAAATGTATATGGAAAAGAGGAGAAAGAATAGTTATAAAAACTGGAGACAGCTAGTGTTGAACAATGTTGATTATAAATGTTGATTATAAGATTTTTATGAAGGTAGTAGAAAAAAGAATACTAAGCAAAGCTAACAAGCTAATGAATGAAACAAAAATCGGAATAAAATGAAAATGGAGTCAAGAACTTTTAATGATTATAAGAGAACTGGTAGGTGATGTAATAAACAAATAGAATCAAAAATATTAATAGGGGATGTAAGTAAAGCATTTGATAACACACAGCATGA
Organism: Protopterus annectens; assembly: GCF_019279795.1. Taxonomy (NCBI): domain Eukaryota; kingdom Metazoa; phylum Chordata; order Ceratodontiformes; family Protopteridae; genus Protopterus; species Protopterus annectens. The sequence continues at coordinate 1,160,972,525 of NC_056728.1, read as the reverse complement.
AATATTATGAAGCATTTTAAAAGAATATAATATAAGTAATACAATAATTAACATGTTGGTATCACTGTATGAAACAAATAAAGTAAAACTAGTGGTTAATGGATGGTTACGTGTGAAAATAGAAATAAAAAGTGGTTGCAAACAAAGATGCCCAGTAAGTAGCATTTGATTTGCATTAATTATGGATGTGGTGGTTAACAAATTAAATTTAGCATTGAAGAATGCAAAATATTGCTCACCAGAGTAAATTCAGATTCCAGCAGTGTTTTCTTTTGCAGATGATCTAGTAGTAGTGGTGAAAAATTGAGAAACACTCAATAAAGATTAGAAGTATTAGGTTTGAGTATTAATGAAGAAAAAGAGTAAAGGACTGGGATTTTCCACAAAAATGGAGGGTATTCAGTTCAATAAAGAAGAAATTAAAATTTTAGGAATAAGATTTGGTAATAGGGAACAGAGATTGACACAATGGAAGAATGTGATACATAAAATAAGAAATATGTGCATGTTCTTGAGATTATTTAAACTTATGTATAAAACATGTTTACTGAATTCAATAATATTAAGTAAGATGGCATATCTAGTAAATGTATTTATGATACCAGTGGAATGTGAAAAAGAATTATTGTCTTTATTTACATTTATATGAGAATCAAGACTGAACCCTATTAAAATAGGAATCCTTAACAAATAAAAAGAAGGAGGCTTGGGTTTAATAAATCCAATCGTGCACATAGTGTTACTCAGTTTATATAAAGTATTAACATGAATAAAGGAAAAAGAAAAATAAGAAATAAAAATAATAGAAGAAAAATATAAAGCAATTTGGGGAAAGCTTAAATGTTTTTAAAGAAGTAAAGGAACTGCTTGTATGGAAATGAAAATATATCAAGAGAAAATACTGTTATGGAAGATTGATTTAAGTAATATAGAAAAAATAGAGAAGAATGGTATGAAAATATAATGGAAAAATATATTATATTTATTGCTGAAAGCATCTGGGGTATAGAAAGATAAATAAAAGTTATAAAAGCAAGACTGAAATGATCTGAAAAATATATGAAACGTATATATTTCTTGTGGAAATTATCCAAAATAAGCTTCCAGTAAAATCAAATATGCCATATAAAAGAATAAAAAAGAGTGTGTACATATTGCGAGGATGCTTTTTTTAATGTAAAATAGTAAATCAATTATGGGAAGAAATATGTGGAAAAGAATGTATAAAGGGATTGAAAAGTGTAGAAAGAATAAATATGGAAATGATAGAATATGGTTACTATGAAAATATGAACCAAAATGATATAAATAGATTAGATAAAAAAATTATTTTGCATAGTGTGGATTGTCTGGAGTGAAAGAATGAATGAGGTCAAATTTAATGGAAAATGGATAGCATCAGAAATTTTGAAGAAAATAAGATTTTGGTTGTGGAACAAAGAGTAGGGAGAATCAAAAGTTAAAAACATTGATAATATGTTAGTTGTAAATAATTGTTGTTGTGCCTTTCGGCTTTTTCCTGGTTAGGGGTCACCACAGCAGTTCGCTAATGATTGGCAGTAGATTTTTACGTGCCGAGTTGCCAGCCTTGATGCACAATCTTCAACTAAGGTACGCCCATTCACGCATGTCTCCACACAGAAGACACTCTAGCTGAGAATCGAACAGGACAACGTCTTACTGTGAGGTGACAACACTACCGCAGCACCACCACCGCAGTTAGTTGTAAATAATTGTAAACAATAGTAAATAAACTGTAAACATTTGTATATAGAATGTATATATTGTATATGGTGAATTTGAATAAAGGACGCCTACTGTTTTCTTTGTGAGGGGGGCATTTTTGGGGTTATAGAAGGAGCTGTACAGTTATGGAGGGAAAAGACAGTTGTTTTGTTTGTGTTCTGTCAGTTGGACAGAAAACTGTTGAGAAGTGAGTGGATAATAAAACTAGTTGGCATTTAGCTGACTTTAAACTCCAAAATTTTGAAGAAGTTGTTGTAACTGAAATTGCTTCTGGAAGTTTGCCTGTTGAAAAGCTGGTTGGTTTATTGAACAAAAATGATCCTGGAAAAAAGTGTGAGATTTTGTGGGTCAGATATGATGAAAAAGGTTTTTGGAATGAACAATGATTTAGGTGGAAAGGAAGTGAGTTATGAGTTGGATAGACATAAGGTTGCAAATAGGATAGATCATATGCTGATGCAGTTAGAAGAACAAAAGGTACTGTAAATGTCATTAAAAAGTTTGTTGTACAGACAAGAAAGATTTATAAGTTTATATGGGATAATTTAGTATTACCTTTCAGTTTTGAAGCAAAATGCATTACATCCTTGAGTCATCTGGGGAAAGAGAATGTTTGTGACTTAGCAACTGAGACTGAAGACTTAATGGAAAGATTTTTGTTTAATTGTGAAAAAAGGGAGGACTGTTATCCATGGAATGAATTGACTCTATTTAAAAATTGCTTCTTCAATTTTGTACTGATGAAATTGAGTTAAAAGATGTGAAAATTATTTTTTATTTATGTGATATTCGGTTTCTGATGTTTAAAAAGTTAAAGATAAGAGGGGTGTTTGGAATGGGGGTTGGGAAGTGGTTGTATTTTAAAATATGACAAAGAGGTGATAAATTATTTACCAAGTGTTATATATGTGGATGGTAACAGAGGAACACTTAAGTATATAGGACTACCAATCATCTGATAAATTAATGTACAAAATTAAGATATAATCAGCATGGAAAAAGGTCATATCATAAATAAATGTATAAAGGAATATAGATTATGTAAAAGTGAAGGACATTTTTGGTTTGACTGTAAAAATAATAATCAATATAATGTTAAGCAGGATGATGAGGAACATATAATAATGTCTGAAAGTAACAAGGAAGTAGGAGGAAAAAGGGAAATGAGGTTAATGAGGATGAAGGAATAAAAGTTGACTTGGATAACAATTATATATTTAAGGAGGATGAAGGTAACTGTACTGAGAGTGTGGAAAATGAAGAATAAATTGAAAGTGATAAGTCAGAGATGTTTGTGAATAGAGTTTAAATTATGTTAGGAAGAACATTTTGATAAGTGCTAGGATAAGGGTGAGGAAAAGAAGATTTAAAAATACACCACAAAGATTAAAAAGAAAAGTAAGGGATGTGGCTTAGATAATGAAAATATTAACAAATCTGATTCTGAGGATGAAGGAATAGCTGTACATGAACTCAGAAGAAATATTCATTTTGTGAAAATAAAAAAATAAGAAAATGAAAATTTAAAATACTTCCCTTAAACTTAAAAAAGAAAAGAAAAGAAATCATTTTAGAGTGCTTTCAGTAAATATAAATAGTATTACTAATATTATAAGAAGAATGGGCTCATCAGTTCCAGACACTTTATCTGTATGTATATATCAAATGTATATATCAAATATTTGATTGTGTTTAAATGAATGAATAAAACAGAAAATATATAACAGCCACAGTAACAAATTTCTGATCACTGCTATCAGATGCATATAGTGCAACTCATTGCAACCCCTCCCACATGAGTGCATATTCACCTGTGTTTATGAATACACACACGCACACACACACACACACACACACACACACACACACACACACACACACACACACACACACACACACCAATTCCAGTCACATTGACTGTATATGCCTAGCATGTCCAGTTGTGATCAAATGAATGCAGAAATGCATAACAGCCAGAGTACTACATTTCACTGCATTGTCAGAAGCATACAGTACAGCTCATTACAACACACACACACACACACACACACACACACACACACACACACACACACACATGTGCCCTCCAATTACAGCCACTTTACTGTGATAAGATAAATTAATAAATATACAATTAATAACTACAATAGTTTATTTAACTTGTTGCTATCAGATGCAGGCAGTGTAACTCATAAGTACCCCCACATGAGCATACATGGGCTCAACAATTGCAGTCACTTTACTGACATTGTACACCTGTCTAACTGTGAGCAAATGAATGAATAAACACATAAATAATAGTCACAGTAATGCATATATGTTATCTCATTTGTGTCATGCTTATACAGCGCAACCTACTGCTATCCTCCTGCTGTTACAAAGGCGCCTAAACACATACAGTCCAACAAAGATGCACCTGGAAAATCCCACACATATACTCTCTGTTACACACACAACTCTGTCACTCTCTCTAACACACACATGCAAACACACACAGCCCTTGAAATCAAATATTGCATAACATTATATTAAAAAAGAACAGTTGCCTGGAACTGGAACATCTTATCATGCAGTATTTCTTGAGCACTAGCTCTCACAGGCACTTTGCATAATAATCAGTAGGTACACTACATACTTACTTGAACGAACACTTTTATACTCCTCTTAAACTCCAGCTACAAACAGTTTGGGCTGTGCTATACCATGCAGTCCTTCTACAGTCTACTCATCATCTTCTTCAGATCTTTTGGATATTACAAAGTAGTGTCCTTAGAGTGTTTGTTCACGCTGTAGAGCACAGGTTTCAGGGAGGCTTCTTTTACACTAAGTGGACCTTGCTGGACAGTACATTTCACAACTCCACAGTTCCTGTACAATGGTATTTGCATATCACATTGAAAAGCAGAGATGTGATTGGTAGCACAACAGTACAGCTTATAAATGAAACGGGGAGAAAATGTAAAAAAATATAACATTATACCAAATGTCAACAACAATGCTTTTATTAGGGATTTTCTTCATTTTGGCCTAACATGCAGTTCTCTTAGTTACCTCCATAGATATTTTGCTAGATGCTTCTCTGAATATCTTTGGAATGCAAAAATCATAAACACTATCTCTGTATTCAGCAGTACTGCCATAAAACATATTAATTTTCAACAAATATCTCTAATTTCTCCACTACTCTTTCTCAGCCACCGTACAAACAGCAAAATGCAATGGCCACTCAGACTGTTTCAAAATAACATGTTCTGGGTGATTCACATTGGACTCCTGTTATATTCTCATTCTGTCTCTTTCTTTTAATCAAGAACAAGGTTTTTCATACTAATCACATTAAACCTCTCTCTAGACTTGTTTAAGTTTCTCTCATACTTTACTTAAATTTTCAGGCAATAACAAGGAAGAAGATGTAGCAATTATGTCCTTTAATTTATGACTCATCAGTAGTTAAGTTAGAGATAGGTAGACTTGGATCTTGCAATTGAATAGGATCATTGGAGATTACTAGGCTATCAACTCAGAGGTCATTTTAAGCCTGCTTTTTCATCCCAATGTAATACCATAGAAATGCTAGTCAATACCCAAGATTGCATTTAGTGATGCATCTCCATGTCCAGAAGGGTTGTGGGTGCTATCCCTGGTAAGAATTTACAGTGCCCCCATCCACTCGTCCAGGTTCCTGTTGAACAGTGTCATAGAGGTGCTCTATTTCCCATGAATTGCTAGCCTGTTCCAAAGAGGTGACAGTCATTGGGAGATAAATCTGTCTCTCCAGCATGTCCTGTTTAAGTTGCAGGCCATATTTAGGTCTCTGGAATGGGTAGCCCTAGTCCTGTTTGACTTACAAATATGCAGTAAGTTCATTAGGTTTGGATCTTGGATTGCTCTGTAGGCCAGGCATAAGTCTCCCCTAAGAAGTCTATATGATATGGACTATAGTGAAAGGGACTTTAGTCAGTCAGTGTAAGGAACATGCTGTAGCCCCTTCATCTTCTTTGTTAGAAACCTCTGAAGTCTCTCCAATTACTACATATTTCTATAGTCCAGTAAAATCAAATGAGAGTTTACATTATGGTCAGTATTATTACTCTATAGATTTTATTAGATGTTTTACAGTATGCGCAGACCTCTTCATTTGAGCATTAGAATACAGATAGCTGTGACCAGAAAGCACATGTTGAAACTATCACTGTTTCAAAAATCTCTTAAATTCCATACTTACATACCAGATATTATCATAACTAGCCTCCCATTCCTTGAAAATAAAGCTTTCAGTGCCATGATCATACTTTTACTTGTGGCATCTTTTACCTTCACAGCCTTAGGAATCTTTGTATAATAGAACACATATAACAAACAAACACAGCCTTGATAATGAAGCAACTTATTTCCCACTTTACTTCATGATCTTCCTGGGAATAAAAAAATGTTCTCTTCCCTTCAACTGCTACTAAGCATTACATACAGCACAATTCTGAAATTATGTCACTATTTCCACTACCACTCTTCTCTACTTTGACACATTGTAAATATTTTCTTTGCACTTTAGAATTCCCACTTATAGCTCAAACATTCTTTTCATCATTTCTTTCTTTCTTTAGCTAATTTGGCACTATTATTGTATGTTGTGTTGTAAATAGGTTCTGCCCAGTCACAGCTTCCAACATAACAAAATAAAAGAGTAAATAACCTCAAACATCAAACATTGTATACAACGCATTTCCTTTTTGAAAGAAAACTATAACTGCATTTCTTCCTTGAAGCATTTTGATATTTTGGCCAACATCCCATAAATAATCCATAATGCATTTATAGCTCAGGGTTCACTGCATAGTGGTGAGATTATTTAAGTGTTTCCTTAGTCACAAATAACTTTGGAACTATTCATTCCACTTCCAGTTCACTGCCAAACAGCCATTATTGCTCCTCTGGCAACTAGAAATTACTCAGCATAGTTGCTACTTGCACCTTTTTTTCCAGGTTTATACTTCACTACTATGTCCTTCCTCTGCAGTTGCAGTATTGGTGATGCTGTGTGTAATACCAATTTAAATATACTTTATAATAGTTAATAATCAGTTTCCAGCAATACATTTTCTCATCAACACATTGGTTAAACATATCACAATTACATATTGTAGCAGGAAGTATGTTTTCTATCTAGGGAAACATATTCTGACAGTGACTCTATACCCACAGAAGTGAGTTAATTGCTTTGTAGAAACACTGCATCAGTTGCATTCTGCTTAACATTTACTCATAAAAAAATGTATTGTCATCAAAATATTTCAGTGTGGGTGCCTCTGTTACTAAATGTTAAAGAATTCCACAACTTTTTTCTTGCTGTTTACTCCAGTACCATTCCACATCTTGTTCCAGTAGTTATTTAATGGGAAACATATATTTGACATGTCCAGAATAAACTTTATGATATACTGCACAATACCAAGAAAACATGAGTTTGTTTATGCACTGCAGTCAACATTTGCACTACTGCTTTTACTGTGTCCGATTTCAAGTCTTCAGACATTAAAATATGACACATTTATCTCAGTTCTATAATTCTAATTTTACCCTTTCTTTTGTTTGTTTTGATGTTATTCTGTTTAAGACTGTTCAGTTACTCAGTCTAACATCATGCATTTTGATCATCATCAGTAATATTAACAACACTATCAAGTCCTTCAATTGTTTGCACAGTAGCTATCTGAAATATGTAAATGCTGATGAAATGCCAAATGGAAATATGACAACTCAGTATCTTTCCATTAGAGAATAATAGTGTACAGTTTAAGAGTTTTTTCATCAATCTTAATTTTGTTAATGTCCCTAAAATAAGTCAGGAAAACACTTTACTCCAGGCAGAGCAGATACCACTTTCTCATTTGTTATGAATTAGAACATATTTTCTCTTTTCAGCCTTATTAAAATGTAAATATAAACTTTATTTAGCTTTGAATCAGTAAGCATACTGGTTATTTATTCAGAAGGCTCATTCTGGTTATTAATCACATCAGTCGCTCCTTGAAGTTTGGCTACTTCTTGATTCTCCTCATCAACGTTACTGGACTTTTGCTTGGAAAATGCACTGCTGATAATACCACAAAATCTATCTGAATTAAATGAACTCCTGTCAAATGGCCCAAGCCAGAAATAAATCTTGTACTGTTTAAGAAATTCTTAAATGGCACATTCTGACTCGATTCATAATTAATATGCACATTATTAGGGTGAATATTTTACCATTCCAAGATTATGGCAAGTTATGTGTTACAATGATACCAGAGCTTCCATTCTTACCAAGTGGAATTGAAGCTTGTGTTTGGCTTATATTCAAGTGTAAGCATTTCTAGACCCAGCAGTTTTTCATACTGATCTAGATAAGTAAACAACTTACACATAAAGAAATTGAGATCACTTGCTTTTTCACATTCTGCACTTTGAACATATGAGCAGACATTGCATCAGTTACTGCTCCATGATCAATTGTAAACACCAAACCTTAACTTTAAGGTTATCTGCTGATATTTCCGACTGATTCTGTGGTCACATGTTCTTGATGTCCTTTACTTATATAGCATTAACTCTGCACATTCTTGTCTTGAATTTAGTGTCTATGTTTTCTACTACCACTAGATGATCTTTAAAGTCAGAGCTAAATAGATATCAATAAACCTTCATATAATGCTAGTAGCAGGACCAGAACACTTTTTCAATTTCTGTTTATCTCTTTAAATCTTTATTTTGACTTTCATTCTGCATATATATCTATGTGTATTTATGTATGTTTATATATATATATATATATATATATATATATATATATATATATGGAAAGCTGACATTTCACTCCCGGTAAGTAACCGTTTGGCCATCTACTTGAACTTAGCCCCTTACCCCCGCTGTAGTGCATTCTTTCAGTTGGCATTTTTAGTAACAGGGGTGTGTGTGGGACATAGCCCCCCACATCGGTGGGTTTGTTTGCTCCGGGTAGTTCCTTCCATTGGGATGGCCAAGGGTTTACTTACCTCATGGGAAACGGCTTTGTGAATGTCGGTAATTTGAAGTATCTGAATTGTGTCTCGGGGAAGTGGATGTTCAGTGAACTGAAGGTAACCTATATATATATATATATATATATATATATATATATATTTTTTTTTTTTATTTTATTTTATTTTACATTTGTTAACTGGGCTAGTCTGGCTGGATATATGTCCATTTTCAGCAGAGGCCCGTGTCGGACAGCTCCACTATGTACTAGTACAAACATAACATAACAAGGTACATCAAAAAAGCGATACAGTATTATAGGCATGTAAGAGAGCTAAAATAGCTTAGTAATAGTATAGAAGCAAATACAATAGAATATAGTAAAAACAGTGAGGATTATATGTATACGCATAGCCTGTATATGCACATATATTTAACATTCAAAGTGCATTGCTTAATTGTTTTTATTGCAGGTAATGAATTTCATTATTCAGTTTCAAACGTATGTGTGACTGGTGGTTTATTTTTAAGTTTAAAGAATCACTGACACACTAACTGCTGGCTTCTACCTTTGTAAGAGAAACTGCTTCAGCCATAGCTACCAAACAATTATATTATGACTGGCTTATGTTAAGAGTGAGCAGTAACTGCATACTTGCATGGTGGTGAGATCCTGGGAACCCTGTGTTCATAACACTGATCTGCAGATGTCCAGTGTAAGACTTATTTGGGTGTAGCAGCTGTTGGTCATAACCCAAGGCAGTAGCATGCATTTGCTTCTAAAGCTTTGTTCCTCCCATATTACTTGACAGTCAGTGGTGAAGATCTGGAGTCAATAGCCCACAACCAGCACATATCGACTAGTGGCAAAACTGTGGATGATGAGACTAGTCACTGATCATGAAAGCATCTACAAAAAATACTTTAATGACATTGTTCCACTATAGTCTTATCGGTGACTCCTTTCTTTTGTCATTCTTGCTTCCCATGGCTCTCACAACTCATTTTAATCAGTTTATATTATTCAAAAGCAAAAACAGTATCAATGTAGAACTGTAAACAGTGTGCAAGCAATGGAAAAATTCTGAACACTTACAAATAGGTTTTTCATATAGCTCATGAGGGAATGTGAAGTGATGACTCAATGTCCCAATTTAAAGTTAAGAAACTGGAGTTGTGCATAGTGGAAAATGTTCAACTAATAGAACAAGGTCATGAATCTTTTATGCAAAGCAGGTCTGTGTTTGGTAGAAATGCTTAGCTGTTGTTCTTGGATAAAGAGAGAAATTATCACCCTTGCATAGATGAGGATCAGACTTGGAAGGCTAAATTTTAGAGTGATCTAGTGGTGGTGGTGGTGGTGGTGGGGCTAGCATCAGATAGTTTTGTTCCTTCAACAGGGGTAGCTATGGCCACCTCATTATGTATAATGGGGTGCCTGAGGAGGGGGGGGGGGGGCTTGCATCAGTAAATCTAGGTAAAAAGGTTTTCCTAAGGCCTGACAACTGCAACAGGGCATGACTCTCTGCCACAGACAGTCACTGGAGTTGGCAGCATATTGTACAGTTGACAGAATCACTTTCAGTTTTCGGCACACATTGGTTAGCATGATCAGAACTGTTTCCACATTATGGCTTCTGCACTCATATGGTCATATACTGATTGGTGGTTCCTTCTGAATCAACTGGTACAAATAATTTCAAGACTATTCCATTTCCAACTAAATATAAGTGGCAACATCTTTGCTAGCGATGAACATGTTTCTTCACATCATAAGGCAAAGAATACAATAAACCTGATGAGTGTAGCCAGGAATACACCCTGCAAATGGTGTACAAATTATTTTTTAAAGAAGTAATATTTTGCTTATCACAAAGGTTAAAAATACCCAGGATTCAAGCACATTAATTAAATTACAAGGGCACAAGTAAACCAGAAAGGAAAATAACTGTGTGGGTAGTCATGTTTGCTGGTTGTATTACAAGCTGCATAATTAAAAGCATATGTGCATGGAAGTTGATGTACATTACCAAAAGTTTTGGCTACACTCCTCAACCCAAAAAGGATCAGAGAATACAATATATATTTCCATGCAACAACATGGACTAGAAAAACAGGTATGGGTGATGTGTGGTGACAGGTTATATAACTTTCTCTTGCAAATACTGGAGGTTGTTCACCCCCCCCCCCCGAAATAATTCTGGACAAAGATGAAAAAAGGATTGGGGAAGAATACACAAAATTAGGAACAGAATTTAAATACTGCTGATGTAAACTTAGTTGCTAGAACAAAAGGTCCTGCATTAGCATACATTGTTTGAAGGATATGAAACATGCCTCTCAACTGTCCAGATTTTGCCTCATATTTTTTCTCTCTTCCTTATACAATATTTTCTAGCAAATCAGTTAAGGATTGATGTCACTAAATAATGATGGGAAATGATTGCTAATACATAGACGTACTATTCTATAAACTTTTTAAGTTAGTAAGAGCAAAGATTTAAAGATTGTCCCTGATTTTGGACCTTTGTTCCCTATTATTTTTATTTTTCTCCAGATTTCATGTGCTTAAAGCTTGAGATATTGCATGATGTCTAAAACTCAAATATCTGTCACTGTATTATGATTTCAATCCTTAACAGTTTGCCAAAAAACAATACATTTTATATGGGACATGCATCTGAACCACTTAGCACAAAAGTTCAGGGCAAACAAATTTTAAGTGTTGTTCTTATAATGTAGAAAGTTGTTAGAATAATGTTTTTTGCTTTGGGGTGTATTTTTTGAAGGATATGAAGCCTGGAACTCAAATCCTGTCATTATTTAGGGACTGCAGTTCCCAGTGATTTGCTAGAAAAGCATCAATTTTAGAAGGAAACAAGCAAAAATGTAAAGAAAAAAAAAATAAGTGAACACTGCGGAATTCTGGACACTTGAAGGGTATTAGCATGTATCACTGGTGGTGGAGATGTATTATTAATTTCTACCAGTTCTTCTGTGTACCAGGCAGAGCATCAGGTAGAAAGATTACTGCATAGATGTCAACATTGCATCTCCAAAATGTGGAACAATATGTCTAATGCGGAACAAATGGACAAAACGTGGAACTCTTTCTAATAGCTAACGAATAACTTCAACCAGGAAGCTCACAAGACGGTTAAAATGTGTTTAGTTTTATTTACCGTGGATATTAATTAAAAAAATCTTAACACTGAACGTGTGACAGTCCCGTTCAATGCGAAACTGCGAGGAACCATGGATTTTTAAGACCCAAAATGGGGAGATTGATATGATGCTGATTTACAAGAAAATACTTGTCTAAGGCTGAGGTTCTGAGCATAGTCTTGGAAACTAATTCATCCACACATCAACAGTCCTTTTCTTGCACATGGGGTCGGCGTGTCACTTCAACTGTGACAATTGTTTAGAGGTAAGTTTCACAGTGACAATCTCTAAATCTAAGTTTTACAGCCCGTTTCTGAGTTCCTTCACGAGTGGTTAGAAAATGTTATTTACATAATATATCAATGTGCCCGTTACTACAGGACGGAAAATGTGCACAAGTGTAATTATTTAATATTCTGTTATCTGCTGGATCTTTGTCCCGACATCTAAACTTTTACTGCTGAATCAAACGAGCAATTGTTAAGTACTTCGGTGAGTGTGTGCGCTGGTGAAACTATTCCATCCTGGCCCAGCATCCAATTTTGTGACGTTGGAGGAGGGGCAAACATGGATGTGCAGAGTAAGGAAAGTTTCTTGGAGTGCGACCCGACATGGTGAATTCTAGTCGCGTAAGGCCGCAGCAGAATTTGGGTAGACAGACAGCCGGAATAGGGGGCATTGTTGGCGGTGGACAACAGGAGCGAGGAGTGGCGCTGGAGATGGAGAGACTGAGTCGACCTGACCGTCGGGTGTTGGCGGTGGGCGCAGCGACCACCTCTTCCGTGCCTTCGCCGTCCTCGCGGCAGGCTTGGAGTAGGGATAACCCTGGTTTTGAGCCCGAGGAAGAGATGGTGGAAATGGAAATGGAGTGGCGGCCCACAGCAAGTCCTGGCCGCAGGTCAGTCTCCACTGCATCTAGTAGTAGTGGAGGTAGCAGCAGTGCGCTGGGTGGGTACCGCTCCAACAGGGCTGGAGACAGAAGGGAGTGCCGCGATGCAAGAGGTCCGGCACTTGAGGTGGCAATGCACCATCCCGGAGGTGACCAGGATCAGCCAGATCGAAACCATGGATTCGGCTGGAAGGTGCTCCATACTCTCCGAGGTAAGCAGATGTCTGGTCTCTTTGTACAGCGCAGACTGATATTTAGAAAAGGCTGTAGCTGTCAAGATTTTATAACCTGACCTTGTTCATTTTAACAAGTTATCTGTTGTGCTTCTTGCATTTAAAGTGATTGGTATTTATTTCTGAGTGTTACTCGGGGCTGTAGCCAGTGTTAGTAATAGTAGCACCGGTGAAAAGTACAGTAAACATAGTGGCAAGCTGATTGATTGTTGCAACTTAATTCCGTTAAATAAGCGAACATTTTGTTTTGCAGCGAACCTAGTCAGATTTGACGTTTGTTTACTGAACTAAATAACTGTAGTTAACAAAAAGTCCAGCGTTTATTATCAGTATAAAACATTAATTCACGTATGAGCATATGATTCCTGGAAATATTGATGTATTTGTTGGCAAATGGCGTAAACACAAGTCACATTATTGATAAACATTTAAAAATCCTTCTCTTTCATAAGCTGTTACAGAACATAAGTACCAGTAGAAACAAGTGCAGGTGTTCACTTCCTGTTGCGTCAAGAAGTACAAGTCTGCAGCGAATTAGTGTTTCACCACCTTTTCTGCAAAGGTCAACAGTTTTAGGAGGGCAGAGCTAAAATTTGAGCCAAAATCAGGCACATTTGAGACTAGGTATGCCAGAGACCCGAGGCGCAATGTAAAATCCACTTGCGTTCATGTTTATAGAGTTTGTGGACTCCAGATATAACAAAAGTATTGTGATTTTCATGGTTTACATTTTTAACGGGAAGATTTATGCAGTGTTTGTGAAAATGTGTGGTAGTTAAGTCTTAAACATTGCAGCATTATTGAGATATTTAAGAAATGTTTTGTTTTGGAACCCCATGACAAGAGAATAATTTGGTATATTTTAGTTGCCCTGACTACTTTGATTTTTACCTAGAACAATGGATGGATGGATGAATGACTGCAGATTCACTCCTAGGGTGGTGCCCATGTCCCTCATGGACAGAGGAAATTAGTATTAACTACCATAGACCCTTACCTCTGCAAACTTCACTCACCTAACCACTGACAACTGGGGCAACTTGGGATAAACATGGCTAAGCTTGTAAGGGCTCTAGGGCTGTTAGCCTAGTAACCTCCTATGAACCTATAATGTGTAAGGTGGCATCTAAGATCATAGTTATCAACCCCTTCCCCTTACTGATAACATTTAATTCTTTAATAGAAATTGTTTTTAAAAAGCTTTGCATAGAGATTAGAAACTGTCAATGCTGCTGCTACCACCACATACATTTCTTTGATTAACTGTGTGACCATAAACATATTTTAGAACATAAATAAAATGAAATAAACCAGGTGCTCCAAGGGACCAGAACTCGTATCCACAAAGTGTTTATTGGCTTACAGCTTAAGAAAGGTTAAAAACAAGCTGCTGTTGTAAAAAAAAAAAAAAATCAAACTGGTTTCATGCCTTCGTCTTTCAAGTGAATGACCCCCTAAAAACTTTTTTAAGCTGTAAGATAATAAATGCTTTGTGGATACGAGTTGTGGTCCCTTGGAGCACCTGGTTTATTTTATTTCTGGAAAACTTACTAGGTTTGCTACCTTCTTGTTTTTTACTACATGTTAGAACATATTTAACAAACTAGAACATGCTAACTTCTGAATTTGCTGAACAAAAATTCTGTGTAGAGCAACTGTGGTAGAATCGTTTTCTACCATATGCTGTAGTCATTTAAGTAAAATTCAGGAAGCATATGTAAATCCAGGAACGTACGGTATTTACCTACGTGACTACAGATGATATCATCTGGCTTCTAGTCTATTACTCGTGTACCACTGGACATCGCTGCTTATTTGTATTTAATTTCGGTTCTGCTTGCTTTTGTATTTGTGTGCTTTACATTTGGCTAACAGTAAAGACAACTACATGCAGCGAGGTGATGATGACACTGGATTGATAGAAATGTAGTTGAATTATTTTGTTTTTATAATCCGTTTCTTTAGTCAGATATTCCATTTGGCAGCTTCCTGCCATTTCTGCAATTTTTAACATAGTTAAAGAAGGCTGTATGCTCCTCCTTTAGAGTCATCCTTCCGTCTGAGTGACTGCTTTTGCCTCGTATCTTGCTTTGGCTGATTTGATCAGGCTCTGGACTTCTGGCATATTGAGGTAGAAATTTTTTTCATGTAGTATTTTTTTCTTTTATTAAAGAGACTGTTTATGTTAGGATTTCACTGTAGGGGTTTGTGTTTGAATTTGGCATTGTACTTATTTCTGAGAAAATCACTGCATCTATTTATATGTGCATAAAATGTGGCAGTGAAGGACTCTGCGTAAGCGGTGGGTTTAAGACGGTAGAAGCATTTGAATTTAGCTAGGTTATCAACTTCATTTTATTAGATTAGCCCTCATATAATCTCTGAATTGCAAGGTATTGGAAGATGTTTCAGGCTTCAGTCTTATGGTGAAATATGATAGACTTGTGGTCTGATTTATCCAGGGAGGAATTTATATTTGCTGGAGAGCAAAGCTGCCCTGTATTGGTAAGAACCAAGTCCATGATTTTTTCGTCCATGGTTGGGGTGAGACTAACTGGTCTATGGTATTTTATTGATAAAGTCCAGAAATCTTTGGGTATACACTTTTGAGGATGTTTGTCGCCCATTTTGTGGAGGGTTAATTGAAGTCTCATAGGAGAATGATGTTTGGCTTAATACATTGGAACTGCGCACTAAGGAGGTGTGGACTGAGGTTTGGGGATAAATGGCGTGTAGTTGGGTAGGATATAAGGTGTTTTAATAATTTGGATATGGGTGAGTTGAGGAATTAATAGTAAGTTGGATATGGAAGAGTTAAAGAATTGTAATGAGTTTGGAGTTGAAGTATTTATTTATTTATTTTTAAGAATATGGAGATGCTACCATCTAATGAGGTGGGCTTGAATGTGTGATAGGCATTGAAACTCTAAACTGTTGGTGTGCTTTTAGTGGTCTTGAAATAGGTCTCTGTGATTATGCATATGGTAATGCTTTCCAGGGTAAGGAGTGCTTGTATGGAATGGAGTTTTTTGTTAAGACTCCTAGCATTGTCCTGTAATACTTTTAATGTTTTCCAGATTCTATTTAGTTATGTTGGAAGATTTAGATGATTGTCATTGCTTAAAAAAGACACCATAGGTGTGGGCAAGGATTTAGATAATATATGCAAGCCTTTTGGGGGAGAGGTGCAGGCCACCCTTGGCAAAGCAGTTTGGACTTTCTAACGTGTTCCCAGTTTGATATATATTGTACCCACTTTGTGTGACACCAGAAGCTAAGCCAGTTGTTCAACTCCATAATCTTTGTTGGTCTTGCAGCATTACTGTTGGTGACAGTAGAATGCTGCTCAAGGCTAGGTTCATCCCTGCCTCAGATGGTTTACTATTAAAATGTGGAAAATCAAAATAATCCACCTTTTGATCAAACCGGATTGCCAAAATTGGTAATAACGGATTACCAAAATTTCGGAAATGGTAACACAGAATTGACATTTGAATGGTAATGTTTTTGCAGGGGGGTAAGCCTTCCTGCATCCTCCACGCCCCCACTCTGAGATCGCACTACAGTGACAAAAGGGTACATTTCCCGATCCCCACTGTAATATGATCTGGTATCAGGATGTTGATTCCACATTAGCGAATGCACACTACATACGCAAATGTGGAGTCAAGCATTTTCCGGATCTGCATTATGAAAACTTGAAAACAGCCTTTTGACCTTCCCAGCTTTGCATACGTGCTGATCTAAAGTTTGATAGAAAACTGTCTCGGACAGATATTTTGAGAGCGCTCCCATCATGTCTTTTTTGATATAGTCCAGGGAGGTCCATCTCAAGTCATTTATATCCACTTGTTCTGTGACTGTGACTTATGTGCACTTGTGGTGCAAGGACTTGAGAGTCTAATGTAGAGAAACTTGGCAGCTGATTGACCATCTCTTTACAGAGTTAGGTGAGTGGTGTGTGTGTCTTAGGTGTGAGTCACCTGTGACTATGTTCTTGGGTTATGTGGAGGTTTGCCTTATGGGCTTTTGAACTTCATCATTGTAACCCTTGGGTGTACATTTCATGGTAGGTGCTGCCTGTAGTGCGCATTTGTGAGGTTGCTGAGGGTGCCTGTTTATGAGGCCTTTGTGTTTTATGTCGACCTACACATGCTGAGGCTCTTAAAAGTAACCTATTTGTTTAGTCTGATCTGCATGTTGACAGGCTTAATGTGGTGGTGTTTGGTAATGGCAACCTGCTTGTTATTTGTAGTGTCGTCACGTAAGAATTTTTTCTCGAATCCCATTAAATAACTTCATGTTTCACACACCGTGTCAGAATGTTTAAGTAGAAGGTGGTTTGTCAATAAATATGAAACAATTGGTACGTTGTCTCAGGATGCCTATTTCAACCAGGTTTGCTATATAAATGGTTGGAAAGTGTGAGTCCTTAATTCCAGGTGCCTACTAATGTGGGCTGAAGAGGGATATTTTTCCTAAGAGTTTGCAGTTGATTCACTAGAAATACTACTTCTCTTAGCACACAGTCCAAGTTTACACACACAAAGCAACTGACAACCTAGCGTGAACCAGAGCTTCTTCACACAACTACTTAATTTTTAAAGTACAATATAAATTGGGAGAGTAGTTATAGAGAAACCTAATACTTTAAATGCTTGCATCTGCAAAGTGCAGTTAGATGCACAGTTGAGAAATAGGCAGTGTCACACTAAATCACTTTATTTGTAACGCAGAAAGCAAGCAACAAAAGGAACACTAGAGTACACTAAGCAACAGGAAGACACTTGAATTTAGCCTGTGTAGCAGGTAATACCCACAACATGCTTGGAGACCACCTCCTGCAGGGACCACTAAACTAATTGTAACAAAAACTCACTAATTTAGCAGTGAAAAACAGTGCAAGCAGTATCAATGCACTCAGTATTAAGCAATTATATTGTGAATAGCTTAAGGGAGTGAAACCTCAAAAAATGTTACATGCGTATTGACAGCACTAGTAAACAAGGAGAGGGAATGGAATTATGTTGTTAAATTATTATCATAAGCAGACACAACAGATACGCTGAAGTCCTGAGCTTGCCTGACACAGTTTTATTTGTCCTTTGGTAACTGAGAAAGTCCAAATGAGCCAATGGCATATTTTCAGAGGAGGCTCGGGAGAAAAGCTCCACAACAAATTCAAAAAAAATTAAACAATAGTTGATGAGTAATTATACACAAGGTGATAAAAGCTACACAACAGATTAAATATTTTACAATGAGTTGGGTAGAAAGGCTCTGCAAAACACATACACAACCATTTCACAATAGCTGATAAGTAATTGCATAAAAGGAGAGAAAATACCCACAACAGATTAGACAACAGATTGAAGTATATTTACAGAATATTAGTAGGATAAATTGTGATTAAGAATACAATATGTGCTGCAAGTAGCAAGACACTTGGCAGAAGTAGATAGTCTCTGTTAAATAGTTATTCAAAATATTGTTATAGTAATATATGGAGGAGTGTTCTACTGCCAAAACATAGTAATAGAAGTAATGCGAAGGAGGGGAAATTAAGGACAAGAGAGAGAGTTGATTGTTCTATGAGAATGTTCTGGAAGGACAAGAGAGAGAACATAAATAGTAAGTGTTGGCTGAGGAGGCAAAATAATCTATGTTATCACATAAACCGACATTTAATTCCAACAGTTATTGCACGTAAATGTTTCCTCCTCTTTTATTTTCTCCATGTTAAAGGAGAATTCCAGCTTTTAAGATAATTAAATCCATGTGATATAACACACAGGCCTACTATAGTTCCTAGAAACCCCATCAGTTTCTTCATTTATATTTTTTCCACTAGTTTCATGATTTATGAGGGAATGTCTCAACTCGCATGGCATATGTTAGGCATACGTAACCACTTTCTGTAGATTTTCACTTGGTCACCACTCACAGTTTTATATTTTGAGACTTTGTCTTGCTGAGGGCAGTAAAGTAAATGGGTAAATTAAGATTTCTTTTGCTTCACTAAGAATTTAAAGCATTTTTACTTTTAATATTTAACTGGCACTTTCATTGTTGTCAAAACAATTATTTTTTAAAAGGTTTTTATAAGTAAATATCTAAATATGTTTTTGACATGGTTTAGTTGCTGTTTTGTATGCCTTTAAGATGTCGTTATGAGGTGGGGATGTCTTTTGCATAAAGGCTTCTGCATTTTTGTAGGCCAGGTTTTATCTGATGAAGTCTGGCACTGGTTTTAAGATGAAAAGCACTAAGTAAAATTTTAGTTTATTGTGTGTTCTACGAAGACGCTGCTTCTGCTTTTTCTGTTAGTTTTCAGAAAAATATTTTTATGATGAACATGAATGTGTTCCACACCTATAAGTACTGCATAGCTCACTGCTGTTTGCTCTTGATTTGGGCAGTGAGGTGTGTTTTCATCTACAGGGCTGTAGAAAGTTAAGGATGATATGAAACCCTCCAAATAGCTATTCATCCATGACTGCCAGTTATCACAAGAATGAGCAAAGCTGCTAGACTTGCATGGGAACTTTTAATGCTTAAACAGGAGTGAAGGGAAGAGTACGTACATGGCTTAGGAACAGCAGTTCTGACTACTTAAAATACTGTAATTTACAAGACAAGTTTCTTGAGGCAGTCTAACAAGCCACAGACTCTCAGCAGTCACTGTAGCTAAATGTAGAAGAAAATACATTTATGTTTAAGTTGTCATGTTATGGAGAAAAATTGAAAACAAATCATCTGTATGGTAGTTCTCATTCTGGCCATTTTAGGGGTTAATAAATTTAAAGTGCAGTATCTTATATTTAGAGCAGTGCTGTTAAATTAGTGTGGCACAGGAAATAAATGTAAGATGAAAAGTATTTTTATCCATTTTGTCAACAGTCATCTTGTCGAGTAGTTCAGCTGGGGGGATGTATCCCATATAAAGTACAAAACAAGCATTTTAGTCGGAGACAAATCCTCAACCCTTTTAGTAAGTATAACAACACCCGATTTGTGCTGCATTGTAGAATGTAGCAGCTGTTAGTTAGTTGTCTCTTGCAATAAGTTAGCCTGCTCTCTCAAGTATGTACTTTTCAGTCTCTGTGCAGAGTTTTCCAATTTTAGTGGTTTCTCCTGAGACGTAGCAGGTCAGCATCATCTTGGTGGGCCCTCAATTTGAACAGAACCAGTCCTGTTTATATCCTTGAAGATCTTGATGTGGCTGCAATCATCCTGTTGAACAGCATTGCTCCTGTTTCTATCATTGAGGAGATGAGGCCTGTAAAACTTGCACACCAGAGCTTTACGTGGTTTTTGTCAGGTGTTTTTTACTGAAGCATAACTGCCTTCTTCTTTCTACTGATTACTTTTCCTGTGCATGCCAGGGTTGCTGAGCTTTTAGAAGTTTATAGGTACATACTAGGCTAACAACAACCAGGGCCTTTATAAGCCTAGCCACGCAACCCAACTGCATTCCCCTGTAACACGTGCGTCTTAATAGGACGGGGACGTTTGTTAGAAGGGGTATGTTAAAAAGGTATGTTGGTTAGAAAATGTTTACTGTTAGCCTTTGTCTATAAGAGACATTGGGGCCAGCCTGGGAATGAATTTACTGTTAGCCTTTGTCTATAAGAGACATTGGGGCCAGCCTGGGAATGAATTTACAATTTCCCATCTAATGGTCAAGGTTATGTTTGAATAGGGTTAAGGATGGGCTGTGCTTCACTTGGATGTGGAGCCTATTCCAGAGCATGGCAATCCTTTGAAACGCATATCTGTCTCGCCAGCATGATCTATTTAACTCCCTAAACAAAGTTCAAATTCTTGGAAATAGTGTTTCTGAAGCTCATTTTACAGATGTGCAAAAGCTCTATCAGGGCTGGATATAATAATGCCTTATATGCCAAGCACAAATCAACTCTCAACAACCTGTAGGAGACTGAGTATAGAGACAGGGCTATAAGGCATTCTGTGTAGGACAATGTGTGAATATCCGGGATTCTGTTGGTGAGGATCTTCCTTTTAGTTCCGATTGTTGTGTATTCCTAGTCAGATGCATGCTGAAAGAGGCAGTGTACACAGTGATGGGTCTGATTAGGGCCGAATAGAGTGGTACTATAACTTCCTTGGACCTGGATGCAGTACCTGTACTTATAAGTTGGGCGACATAGAGTGGTTTTCTTACTACCTTAGCTACGTGTTGGTGAAAGGCCAGATTACTGTCTACATACTTAGGTTCATAGGTTGGTACTAGGCTATCGGACCTAGGGGCCTGTACAAGCCCAGCCATAACAATTCCCTGGCTGTTTCTTCCCGCAATATTTACTTCCCTGGATCCCTGTCTAGCAAGATGACTGACGTGATCCCCGGGGTGAATTTCCTTTCTCCCATCCAATCGTCAAGGTTCCTTTTGAAGAGGGCCAAAGAGGCGCTCTCCTTGACATGTATGGGCAATCTATTCCAGAGTGTGGGGAGTCTCTGGGTCAGGAACCTATCCCTCCAGCATGTTCTGTTTATTGTGATTACAAGGTTTAGATCCCTGGAGCGAGTGGCTCTGAGGGATTGGGATTTCTTTAAGTGTAGCATGTCCAACAGCTCTGGGTTTGACATGGCCTTGTATGTTAAATAGAGATCGCCTCTGAGTAGACGATATGCAACAGAGTATAGCTGGAGTTTTTTAAGGCGGTCAGTGTAGGGCATCTGCTTTAGGCCTGTGATTCTTTTAGTGTGGTATTTCTGCGGCCTTTCCAGTTGTTGCAAAAGTCTTGAGAGGTACATACAAAACAGGGCTTTGTATTCTATAATGGGTCTAATGAGGGATGAGTATAATGGGACAATGACCTCCTTTTTTCTGGATGAAAAGCCCTTAGTGATGAGGTGTACCACATAGAAGGATTTCCTGACTGTTGTGGAGATGTGGGTATCAAAGGTGATACCATGGTCCACCTGTGTCCCTACGTCTCTTATCACACTTTTAGTGTACTGCCACCTATGTGGTAATTCACGGGTACATGTTTTTTCCCAAAGGGGATAACTATATATTTCTTGGCATTGAGCTTGAGCCCATGGCTCTGGCACCAAGAATCTGTTTCTCTAAGGCCCTTTTGTAGAGTATCCACATCATATGGGGATTCAGTAATGGCTCCCAGTTTGCAGTCATCTGCGAACTTTGTTAGCCAGCGTCCCTTAGTGTTGGCCTGTACTTCAGAGAAGTAGATGCCAAACAAGAGGGGTCCCAGGACAAAACCCTGAGGTACTCCACTTGTCACTTGTCTGGAGCTGGATTTGGAGTCGGCTATTTTACAATGTAGGTTCTCTCAGTAAGCCAGTTGGCAACCTATCGAGTGACATAGGGATTAATGCCCAGCTTAGTAAGTCTATGACTCCAGAGTAGGGGATGGTGTCAAAGGCCTTGGCGAGGTCCAGATAGGCTGTGTTGACCGCCTTACACTCGTCCATGGCTCTGGAGACTGATTTGAAGAAGTCAGTCAGGTTCAGACAAGATTGGCCCTTCACAAGCCCAAACTGGGTGGTATCCAGTGTTTGAAGATTGCCAGTGTCTTTGTTTATAAGTTCCATGCTAATACGTTCCATGGCCTTGCAGATCAGGCTCGTCAGACTGATGAGGCAGTAGTTCCCGGGATCCAAGATGGATCCCCCCTTGTGGAGTGGGATAACTGTAGTTGTGCGCCACTCAGTGGGCACAATACGTTCCCAAATCTCTATCTACTGGGCTTTGGAACCAGTCATTTGTCTGCCGTAGACCCTCTTGCAGGATGTCTTGGGGGTGGTTTATGATTGCTCCCAATTTGTGAACTTGGTGAGCCAGAGGCCCTTGATATTAGTTTTAACCTTCAAGAAGTAGATGCCAAACAGGAGTGGGCCCAGCACAGAGACCTGTGGTACTCTACTGGTGACCTGCCTGTTGGTGTGGAGGTGGTCTCACCTGTTCTGACTTCTTGGGTCCTATCTGTGTACCAGCTGGCAGTCCAGTGAGTTTTGTAGTGATTTATGCCTAGTTCGGAGAGTTTTTCCACAATACCCAAGTGGGATATTGTATTAAACACATTAGCCAGGTCTAGGTCGGTGGTATGCAGCATTTTCCCTTTATCCATTGCCATAGTCACCTTCTCAAATAAGTTTGAGTTTAGTAGGCATGACCTTCCTTTGATAAAACCAAATTGGGATGTGTCCATTGTCTGTAGGGTGCCAGTGCCGTTGCTGATAATTTCCATAGTAATTGGTTCCATAGCTTTGCATGTTAGACTATAGTTTCTGGGGTCATTTAATGGTCAACCCTTGTGAAGGGGAATAGCCGTTGCCATCCTCCATTTGCTTGGTATATGCCCTATTTTGAGGCTGTTGTTGAAATGTGACTCAAATGGTCCTGATAGGTCGTGTTTCAGGCTTTTTAGGAGGCAGCCTGGGATATTGTCAGTCCCCACTGTGACTGTGTTTTAGCCTTATTGACCGTCGCTATGAGCTACTTCCTGCTGATAGTTGGTTGGGAACAGGTTGTGCTGGTCGTGATTGCGGGGGGATGGCAGGAGTGAAGTTTGAGATGAATTTGTTGGCAGTCCAATTCCTTATGTCAGCCTGCTCAGTGAAGGTGATGCTATTCACTACCAGTTCTGCATACTGTTGCATTTTACCTTTTGAGGTTTCAGACGTAGCTGTAGAAGGCCTCGTGGTTGTCTCTAGCCTGGGAAGCTGTCCTTGTAATTGACCTTCTGGGATTTAATTAGTCCTTTTTGTTTCCTGAGTTGCTCTTTGACTTTGGACATGACTTGTTTTTTTTTTTTCCTTTGGTTATATACCCTGTTAAGCTTAGGATTCCATCAGTGTTTCTTGTTTTGGGCTTACTTTAATAGGTTCAGTAGCCTCTATCCAGCTATTTACATGTTTGTACAATGTTTATGTGAATAATTCTGCTTAGTCTGTTGTGAACTCTTGGTTATGCAGGTCACTGAATTTTGACAAACTGTTGCTTAATAGAATGCAGTTTGCTTTAGAGTAGTTCTTAACCATAACAGGTTTTGCTGGGTGTTTAAGATGATTTGAAATTCAAATGAGATAGCTTTCTGATTTGATATCACTATGGAGGACATGACTTGGGGGGGGGGGGGTACAGCACTTTCTCATATTGGTGAGAACAAGGTCCAGAATGTTTGAATCTCTGGTTGAAGTGCACACTAACTGTTCAAGGGCATTTGTGTTAATAAAGTCCAGGAAACATTGTGCCTGACATTTGGAGGCAATATCTGTTTCGCAGTCAATAGAGGGGAAGTTGGCATTTGGTGGATGGAGAGTGCCTCCAGTAGGTCTAGATAAGAGTTGTGGGATTCTTGAGACATAGATGGTGATCTATAGCTAAGATCTTAGATAATTGACTCTTATCTAAGGTGAGTTGCAATTGGATTAACTCTAGAATATCATCCTGTTTAACCAGGGCAACTTCAAGTCAGACCAGTAGCAAAACTGAACATATGCAGTAATTTCAGCCTTAAACACACACAAATGCACAAATAAAACAAGAAATCGATATTCAATCACTCTGTTAACTTCTAGAAGCACGCCTTATAAATACAAATACTTAGCTTTTGCCTGGATGGCACGTGATGCAAGGAAATAACTTCAAAGGCAAGAATATCAAGCATTGATGTGCTCTGTGGGAATCAGACAAGAGCCTTGCAAACATGCTATATTTATATGGCCTCTTAAAAAACATAGGAAATTGTCTAGAATCTCTTTAGCAGGGCCAAAGTTGCAGGAATACAATGACCAAGTGCCAACAAAAAATAAAAGGTAGCAAATTACACAGTGACACTGCTGGTAAAGCTTCTCAAAAGTGCAGTTCTGAGCAATTAGCAAACGGTACAAAATCAGGGTACTTGAAAACGATGCAAAGTGCAAAAATTGGCAGATAAAACAGTGAAATGAAGTGCAAATCAGTAATCTGCCGGTAATGGCACAGGATTTATTCAGGACCGTCTCATGGTATGCAAGGATGCTAAGCTGATGGGATTTCTAAAAATGGTGATTTTTAAAAGCTTACATGACTGACAGTATCAATCAAAGGGGGGTGGGGGGGACTATGGTAGTCAGATTACCATAAGGGCAAAGCCAGAGACAGTGGCTTTAAACTCATTAACACTTATGTGATTTGGAATGCACACCTCTAGCAGCCTATACATATCTTACATTCCAGAGCATTTTCTGAAAAGTAAATTTAAGAGCATAACTTAAACAAATGTAAATATTTTTTTGAACAGTAAAAGCTATTAAAACTGTACAAATAGCGATGCTGTTAGAAGTATTCTTTACAGTGATAATAGATGGTACATTCATAGTCTTATTCCATAACTATAGTGCACACAAACCCCATATTTATATATTTTTTGTAAACGTTCACAAACAAAATTATACAACCTAGACGTCTATTGTTTAGAACATTTTTAGCTAGACATAAGCTTTCACATGACAAGAAATTCCTCTATAAGTGCATGTTTATTGAGATAGTTACAGAAATATGAAAACATATGCTTAATTGTGTAATTAGCAAAACAAATATTACTGGATATCTCTCAAGATGGTGCAACTTACGGTGCAAATATCAGAGTTTTCTTCAACATCTAAAGTTTCACATAATGCCATGCAGCAGTTTGTAAGTCACTCAGTTTTTGAAGAAATAAGTACATATGGAAGTATTCCCTATTTCCATAATTACTAGCAAACGGCTAGCAACATTTCTAGTATAGTGTGATGTAAACTAGCATTGACAGTGAATTGTCATGTTTCACACTATACACCTCAAGGCCACTCGCAGTTATGACAATATGAGCATACATTTGAAAACATGAATAGTAAGTGGCAAACTCAGGACATCCTAGACTAAAAATGTATTTATTTATTTTACATTTGTTGACCGGGATAGTCCGACTGGATACATGTCCATTTTCGCCGGAGGCCCGGGGAGAAAAGTTCCAAGGTAGAACATACAGTAAAAATCACAAAATGATTACAAGTTACACACAGTTTACAGGCTCCACTTGAGCAAGAAGGTAATATAACCGTACATTTTTAAATTAGTGTTGACAAATTGACTAGGCAGTGTACCAAGATTACAGATTATAGAGGAGGATCTAGTCAGGTTTTGAACAAGGACATAGCCAGTGAGTTTTAAAGTATAGCTTGAGGCTTTTTTTTGAACTGAGTAAGAAAGGGTTCAAGAGTAAGATCAGCAGGAAGAGAGTTCCAAGTTTTGCCAAAAGAGTTAGCAAACAGTCTTAGTATCATTTTGTTAAAAACTCATTTTTCTAATGCTGCTATTATTAGCTGATAAATCAGTTGAAGTCAGACTCAAAAACGTTTTGGATGCCATAAGACAGTATAGGTGTGAACTGGAAGTATAGAAATAGTGTTTTAGGATTGAGTGAGTTAAAGTCTCAACAGCAAAAGGTGGGATGCAGATTGCTTTAAAAAGTGAAAAAAATTAGTTGCTACAGCTTGTTGTCAACAAGTATATCAGGTCATCTTGTGAGCCAAAATAGCCAGGAAAATGTTTTGGTCCAGTGATATGTATAGTTAATCAGTGGCGGCTGGTGACTTCAAATCAAAGGGGGGCTGCAGGAGACAGCTGAATGGGTGGGGTCAAGGGGAAGGGGTGTGGCCAACTACAAAGGGGAGGAGCTATGCTCAAAACCACAAAAACTAACTTTAATTAAATACGCTGCCCTGGGTGGCAAACCATCATTATGAGAGTCCAATCAAGACAAAAATAGGTGTAGAAGAATAAAAATATTTCAATGCATTGGCTGCATGACAGCTTACTTAATATCTAGATGGAAACAAAAGGTTGTGAGGCATGAAAAAATAAATTACTTTTTAAATACATTACTGGAATGCCAGTCAAAATCAAGTACAAGAAAAAACAGAAGCACTCTACTCAAACCACTTCTCCTTGCACTGCAGTTCTAATTATAATTTATATTCAGCTTTATTAAAGTACCAAGTAACATGCTGAAAGTAGAAATCTCTGTGATGCCCCCACTTGTAAAAATGTTTTTTATCCAAAAAAGACCTGCTGCCTGACAGCTGTCTACTTGTTTCATGGGGAAAACATGTTAGTAAAAAATGAAAAGCAAACAAGAAACAAGCTCAAGATACATTGCTTAAAGGATTACTGTACAGGTTATGGACCACACATGATCATTGGCATTCTGTTTAGTTTACGGGTAAAGTCTGTAGAGATGACTGGAAGTCTCCAACAAGTGTAATGAGCTTTTTAAAATAATGGAATCCTGTCCTTTAATACCCAAGGCTTATACATTATCTAGTCAAGTATTCTCTGCATGGCAACAACAGAAAGACTTTCAATGTTGGCAATTCTTTAACAGTATGCTTATTAAAGCTTACTTGCTTCTTACGATCTCAAACAAGCTTACCTTATGGTCATTAAAGCATTGCACAGAGCAACAGGCACTTTGAGTAATAAGCATAAATCAACAGTACAAAAATATGACAGAAACCAGACCTTTCTGCAAAATCAAGGACAGATGAAAAGCCACTGTAGTACTTGTG
>NC_056728.1:1160925218-1160944416 GCF_019279795.1 Protopterus annectens | reverse complement strand
GGGAAGTGGGTTTCCCAAAATTTGCCGCTTGTTTTTTTTTTATACTTGATTTTGACTGGCATTCCAGTAATGTATTTAAAAAGTAATTTATTTTTTCATGCCTCACAACCTTTGTGCTTCCATCTAGATATTAAGTAACTTGTCATGTAACAAATGCATTGAAATATTTGTTTCTTCTACACTTCATTTTGTCTTGATTAGACTCTCGTAATGATGGTTTGGCACCCAGGGCAGCGTATTTAATTAAAGTTCCAGTTGTTGTGGTTTTGAACATAGCCCCACCCCTTTCTAGTTGGTCACACCCCTTCCCATTGGCCCCACCCATTCAGCTGTCTCCTGCAGCCCCCCTTTAATTTGAAGTCACCAGCCGGCAGTGCTTTACAGGTGATTACAAAGTATGTGTACAGGTATTGGAATTCCAAACCAACATTTAACAATCCAGTATTTGGTGGGGGGAGAAATGCTACAATTTATACCATAAGCATGGTTATAAGAATGGAATGGGCCAGCCAAGGGGCTGAACTGAGAAGTCATCTTTCACAGAGAGAATGGATATTAATCAGCCTACCCTCTAACAGCATTCATTTTAGATCTCTTTAGCCCTGCTGACTCAACTGTCTGGCTTAGCAGAACACTTAAGTAACTATTGTTCATAGAAAAATCTCCCAACATCAGTGACTACAGTGCTTCACCAGCTCTTCCATTACCCAAGATGCACAGATAAAAGTTCATAACCACCAAGGCATCTTATCTTCATGGTCCTAGGAAATGTAACTTTTTTCTCCATATGCCAATTTGAAAGTCCCAGTCACTGACACCATGTGTGGCAACACTGACAAGACTCCAACTACAGGTTCTTGAATGAGATTACTAAACAACTATCCCAGAAGCTCAATCTTCATCTCACTAGCACTTCAGTCTGAATAAGTGCATTTACAACTATTGAGAAGAAAACAAATTCATTCATGCATTTTGCAGGACAGATTAGTCATCATCCAAGCTAGGGACTCTTTGTTCTAATTTCACAGGACACTACAAGAATTACCCCTGTAATCCAAGGCTTCTATCCTGACTCAGGGGTCTACTCTGGAGGTGCTGACCTACCCTATCAAGCTAGCTCAAATTACCCAATGTAACTACTCCTGGGTCATGTTAATCAATGAAGATGAAGCAAGAATATGCCTGCCACCCCATCTTAGTTTATGTAGTAAGGACACAGCATTGACCCAAGCCAAATACACCCACTCAGGTGTCATTCATCACTAACTCTTGGTCACCTTCCCTATCTACATACTACCAGGATCAATTTACTCTCCTTTTGATATGTACCTAACCAAACACATGCAGCAAAAGTTCTCTAAACATAATGTCCTATGCTGGTCACCTCAAAGCCCTATCTTTATATCTGGCCTTCTACAGACTACTGAGGGGCAATCAATACTTAGCTTACAAGGAATCCTTGGATGCCACTCTAATGAACCTTTTGCACATCCATAAAACAAACAGCATCAAAACTGCTAGATCCAAAAACCTATATTTTGCATGCAACATAAACAGGACATGTTAGAGAGACAACTATGTATCTCAGAGAATTCCCATTCCATGGAATAGGCTTCCCGTCAGTTTGAAACAAAGTTCCTCTCTAACCCTATTTAAGTGTAACTCGGACCATTGGATTAGAAAATCAGAAATTCACCCCTGGTCTAGTACCTACGTTTCTTATCGGCAGGGGCAGCATCATAACCAAAAATCACCCCCAAAACTTGTGGGTCACATTTGTGTTGCATGGCTGGGCTTATAATGGCCCCAGTGGTCATTAGCCTCCTATACACCTATGAACCAATTCACCTATGAACAGGACCCAGGGATGACATGCGACCGACTAGAAGGTTATATATTCTTATCCAAATTCTCTATAAATATTTTATTATAGCTCATTGGCCATAAACACATGGGCATACTGCCTTTCACCAAGTATGTCACACTGCCACACCATTTCTCACTCCTCCCAACACATTAAGAAATCCCTGAGAAACTGACTGACATGACCATCCCTTTCACATGTTGATGTAATTGTTTCCCATGGTAACCCTATCCTGAGGGAGTCCACGCCAAGGTTGAATTGAATGACTCTTCTACTGCTGTGCTATATAGACTTGTATTAGAAAATATCCCTGTGAATATACATTCAATTTGAAGAAGCCTAACACTTATAGGTGAAAGTGTTCACTAGTTTTACTTGATAGCCTATGTTAATATATGAACTATGGTATTCAAAGATTTGATTTAAAATGAAGTGAAGCAAAAATACTTCACAAAGATTCACAACAGTCTCAGTGAATTGTTAACATCAAAACTGGAGCATACAGGTTTGCAAAATGGTTGGCAATAGTTAGATCCCACAAATACAGTTGATAGTATATTTTTATTTTTTGCTCTAGAGATATTCATACTGGGCGGCACTAAAAGTATTCATCAGGAGTGCTGTTGTACTTCACTTCCTATCACAAGTAGGCAGGGTAGCCATTATCTCCCTTTGTTATTTGGATTTCAGACAAATCCCATAACATATTTGCCATGAATTGAAAGAAATATGTATGGCATCAGGTCAGAGAGTAGACACCATAAGTTAGCTTTGTTTGCTAAGAACCTACTATGTTATATTTCTTGCCCATTAATCTTTTGACCGTAATTTTGTAATTTATTAATCCAGTTCACTGACCAGAATTTATGATATAAGCTAACACAACCAACTCTCAGCTACTAATTCATAGGATTCTTTGGTGTTTCAAGAAAATTTAGTATATTTTCAGTGCAGCAAGTATTAACAAGGATAGCTTGTTTCTGAAGGGTATAGTTATCAGTAGTGCCTTGACCATAAATCTTGGTTTGCAGTCATCAACAAAGTCTGTAAACAAAAAGCCCTGGTTTTCAGTTTGGAAATCAGATATGTAAATGCTAAAAAGGACAGGGTTCCAGTACAGAGCCTTAGTAGAGCTCCACTGGTTACCATCATATTTTCAGATGAGGAAATTGCTACATGAACTATATAGGTTCTGACCTTTGACCAGTTTACCCATCTCATGTAAGGCTCCATATTAAGAGCATTTAACTTTCTTGCAATGCCTGCATGGGGTGTGGTGTCAGATACACTGGCTGAGTAAAGAGAAGCGGCATGAAGACCATGACTAATGTCAACAGTCCGTGTCACCCTATGGAAGATTTTAACTAGCTTTAATAAGCATGATATTCTGTGACAAAGCCAAAATATTGAGGTCTAGCCTAATGAGATTTTTGATATTGTAATTGATGAGATCAGCTATGATATGTGCCTTAGATCAGGCTCATAAGGGTGACAAATCTATAATTACCCGGGTCTGTAGCAGGGACACCCACGTGAAGGGCCATCACCTCTGTGGTACACGATAATTCAGGAACAAATCCTGTGGCTAAATTTAGGATAAAGAATTTGAAGAGAAATTTGGCAAAGGCATGTTTGACATTACTTATAAAACATCCACGTATGTTGTCAAGTCAGGAGTATTTTTCATTTTGATGGCACCTTCAGACCATGCTTCTTGGTGATAACAGGGGGAGGAAGGCAATCTGGGACATGTGAAGTTTGGACAGATATTTCAGGTAGAAATTTTGCACTAAACATGTTTGCTAGTATATTAATGATATCTAGAGTTATACAGTTTCCTCAGTTCCATTTATGACAACCTAGATCCCACATAACTGTAAAAAAAGACAAAATTAAGTATTCAAAGGTAGATTTAACTGGAGAATAATTATTTTCTTTTCTTGAAGAAGCACTTAAAGGTGTCTTGTTGTCTCACATTAAGAAGAAAAAAGAAAATTAGCACATTTAGCATGGAAAACCTTCCAATAATTCAGAAAACTGAAAATCTGAAATGGTAGTACTGCTACAAATTCTTTACACCACATGTTCAATTATTTTCACATTTCATATTCTGTTTTCATCCCCTTTCTAATGCTCAGCATAGCCAAAATAAAGCAACTACTGGGTGTTTTATATGTGGCAGTAAAGGAATATCTTGCAGCAGAGAGCACAATCATATGCTAAGGAAAAAGTCTAGTATAGGCATTCCTGACCTTAAAACTTACTTCCTATAACGCAATGCAAAATCTAATTGTATTTAATTTATACCTTATGTGTGCAAGAAGGAGAAAAGAGTAAGAGACATTATAACAATCCGACAATACTTAAAACTTAGGAAAAAACAAAAATGGAAATAAGCATAAAAAGGCTGGTACAAAACAACGGCACGGACAGTTTATTAAAAGTGAGCGCTTTCAGCCAAGCAAATGCTCAGCCTTCATCAGACATTAAGCAATTTTCACAGCCCTCTATTTATATAGGCAACACACCTTGTTTAACAATAAACTAATTAACCAATCTCAATTTATAATTAAATAAAACTACCTAACAATGTCTAAAAATATATATATATATATATATATATATATATATATATATATATATATATATATACAAGATACTAGATTGTAACCATTCTCAAGGAGACCAAGCTACATTATATAAAAAACACACCATTTCATTCGCATTCTTTTGAATACAGAAACCTATGTGTATGGCATGCTAAATTCCTAACATGCTACTCATACAATAGACTATATCAGCTAGCTAAAACACAAATAGATAACAATCAAATAAATATGATACAGCTACTTCAAGCCATTTAAATAAAAAACAACAACATAAAACACAAGAAACACTATTATTTAAATGGGGGAACATCTTACTGTACATAAATAAGTGAACATATTATGGGGAGTCGAATGAACCCTTTACCTAAAAATTACTTATCTAAGAAGAGCTTTTAATTTCAGAATACACTTAATAGAAGCATAGTCATTCAACCCTGGGGGGAGATGTGCACATGTTCTGATCTGCCAGAAAAGTTCTTGCTCTTCTAAACACAACTGCCAAGGACCTCCCCTTATATCATTTTTAATCTGGTGAACCACACTAAATACAAAACAGTGGTCAGGGTACTCTAAAATCTGCATGGCAACTGCATTTGTCAAATCCCTCCTACCTATGGCGTAAAGGTGTTCATAAAATCTTTTCTTTATTTTCCTCTCAGTTTTGCCTATATAGAAGGAGGGACATTTCTCACATAGAGCCACGTATACAACTCCCTTTGTATCACAATTGTAATTACCATTAATGAAATAATTTTTTCTATTAACATTAATTCTATTACCCGGGTGCATGAATTTACATTGAGGGTACATACCACATTTTCGCATTCCCACTATTTTGTCTTTAGATTTACAGGTGGTTGTTTCAACCAGATTTTTAAGGTTGATACCCCTTCTACATGTAAATTTTGGATGACTACCTAAAACTCTATCCTCAGAAATAATACTCCAATTCTTAACTACTATATCCCTAATAGTTTTAAAGTCCACACTATAAGTGAACAAAAAATTAATACCAGGGAGTGCAGAAGTACTAACATTAGGGGTAGCCTTACTTGATCTACCCATGATGCCACCCCCCAATAAAGGCAAAAAATGGCCATTATTCCTTTTAGCCTGCACTTCCTGCATCATCCCTTTTATTATACTATCAGGATAACCTCTGCTTGAAAACATTTTTCCAATGTTGTCACACTCCTTGATGAAATCAGTCTCATCTGAGATCATTCTAGCAGCCCTGACAAATTGTCCTTTAACTACACTTCTTTTTTGATGGAAGGGATGACAGCTGGTAAAATGAAGGTAACTATTTGACTATGTTGGCTTTCTGTAAATTAAAGATGTAAATTTATTATTAACTTTATCTTTACAGATTTTAACATCCAAAAAGTTCATTTCATCTGTACCAACAGAGTACGTAAACTCTAGAAAGTCAGTCATTCTAGAAATACTAGATATAAAGTCTGAAATCAAGTTCTGAGGACCTTTCCAGATGAAACCCATGTCATCTTGGTATCTAGTGTACCAAGTGACATGTTGTTGACACAATTCATTATTGAACAACCAATTACGTTCCCAAAACGCCATGACACTGTTGGCAAAACTGCACCCACAGGGTGACCCCATAGCAATCCCAGTGTTTTGTAGGAAGACCTGGTCCTTAAACACCAAAAAGTTATTTCGTAATATCAAATCTAATAAGGTCTCCACTATGTACATCTGTGTGTTACTAGCATTTTTTGCTAACATAAAATTCCTTGTCCAGTCAATACCTAGTTGATGGGGGATGACTGTATAAAGATCTTTCACATCTACTACTAAGAACACAATATCCAAATTGAACTCAATCTTGTTGAAATTCTCCAGAAAATCCCAGGAGTCTTTACAAATCTGAGATTCCCCTTGGATATATGGTTTAAGAATACCATCAATGTATTTGGCACAAGCATAAGTGATTGATCCTCTTCCATCCACTATAGGCCTTAATGGGGGATCATTTAAATTTTTATGGATTTTAGGTGTCCCAAAAATGATGGGAATCTTTGGTGCTGGCATGGACAGAAAATGAAATATGTTACAATCAATGCTACCCTCTAAAAATAGATCATCTAAGACACCCCTGATTTTCTTATAGGCTGCATGAAGTTCATTTACACTAGATTTCATATAAGTATCAGACTGTAGGTGACTAAGCATCTTACTATCATAAAGGTATTTGTCCATGAAAACCAGGCCTCCTCCCTTGTCTGGTTTCATTACTCTAACCTTACATTCATTAAGGAGTGAAATGAAATCTAACTCATACTTAGAAATATTACTTTTCATACTCAAACATTGTATGTTGTTATCAAGTCTAGTCATGAAATCTATGTCACATAGCTTTTCAAACATATTCAACCCACCATGTAAAGGTGGGTTAAAAACACTTGACACTCTAAAGGAATTAAGAAGTGCAGTTGTGTTCCCTAAAGACACCGCCAGATTCAACTTCCGAACATACAATTTAAAATCAATGAGTGTTTTAACAAGTTCACCCCTTCTATTAGGAATGAATGAAAGTCCTTTAGAGAAGAAATCTATCAGGGATTCTTCAACAGTTAATACGGTGTAATTGTATATCTTAAAGTCACCATGTTGGCTTATAAGAATCTCAGGTCCTGTCTCTAAAGGATATGTCATCTCCTCCGTTGATTCCCTTTTCTCCTTCTCTGTGCTTGTCCCCTGTTGTTGTTCGGACGTGTATTCTTGTTGCTTGGCCTGTTCCTGCCCCTGGGAAAACCCTGTTCACTTTCAACATTTTCTTGATTTTGATTCTGACTTTGTCCATTACTGAAATTATTACTATTATTATTGTTGTTTTGACCCCTAATACGTTCACTTCTATGAACAGGTGTTTCCTCTTGATTTATATTGATATCAGGTGTGCTCCCTGAATTAACATCTTCACCTCCTTTAAGTAAGTTATAACCCACTAAAGGGGGAGGGGGATAGCCTTGTTATTTTTATAGTCCAAAAGATCTCTATCCATCTTGCGTTTTTTATTAAGTACAAGTTTGGAAATGGATGCTTCAATGCTTGAAAAAATTCTCAAATAGTCATATTTATATCTTAAAAAGTCTTTATCATTTACTAGACCAGTCTCCAAAACTTCAAGTTCCTCTTTGAGATCTATAATCTCAGATCCATAATAATTGATAACTGAAAGCAGAAAATCGAAGCCCTGTTTGTCAAATAGGTTTAACAACTCTTGATGGAATAAAGAGTTGCTAATTAAACCTGCAGGATAGCGCCACTGGCGTAAGCCCTTAGGCACTACTTTTTTCTCAACACATTCCTGCAGATAACCACTTCCAGTTGCAGTTTTTTACAACAAAACAATTTTTGATCAAAAATATTTAATCTGTCAACGAAATTACTCACCGAACGTTCACTATTCCCAGTTTTATTTAAATGGCTTGAAGTAGCTGTATCATATTTATTTGATTGTTATCTATTTGTGTTTTAGCTAGCTGATATAGTCTATTGTATGAGTAGCATATTACACATTATTTGACATTGTGTTATTGTTAGGAATTTAGCATGCCATACACTTAGGTTTCTGTATTCCAAAGAATGCGAACGAAATGGTGTGTTTTTTATATAATGTAGCTTGGTCTCCTTGAGAATGGTTACAATCTAGTATCTTGTATATATATATATATATATATATATATATATATATATATATATATATATATTTTAGACATTGTTAGGTAGTTTTATTTAATTATAAATTGAGATTGGTTAATTAGTTTATTGTTAAACAAGGTGTGTTGCCTATATAAATAGAGGGCTGTGAAAATTGCTTAATGTCTGATGAAGGCTGAGCATTTGCGTGGCTGAAAGCGCTCACTTTTAATAAACTGTCCGTGCCGTTGTTTTGTACCAGCCTTTTTCTGCTTATTTCTGTTTTTGTTTTTTCTTAAGAGACATTATAAGTTGATCCATCCATTAGAACAAGGTGGATTAGTATTACCTGATATGAAGGGATATTTTAAAGTTACACGGTTAAGGCTTATACTCATAATATAAACAGAAAACTATAATTCAATGTGGAAAAGGATGATGATGATGATGATGAAGCAGGAGAGGAATTCAATAATTAATTAAGAATAAATTAAGGAAAGAGGAGGATTTTGGATACTTATCCTTAAGGAGAATAACAGCAGTCACACAGAATATTTTATTAAAGTAGCAGAAAGTATACTAAGAACTAAGCCAACATGAGAATGTTGAAAGATTTTGCCAATAGGGATGACTGCAATTAAGGATATAGAGAGTAGGCAAAAGACTACTGCAATTTACTGGAGAAAACTGACAAAGGAACCAAGGTATTGGGAGCAAATATCTAAAGAGGTAAAGGTAATAGAATGGGAAAAGCAAAGAAGACATTTGAACTGCAGGCTAGAGACTGACTTCCCTATCAAGGATTGATGTCTGTGTATATGCAATCGACCATATTTAAAATAGTAAATATTGTAACAGAGTTAAAAGAAGGGGCTCTTTAGAAAAAGGTAGGAGCAAATTAAATACTATAAAATAGAAATTGTGGGAACAATACATGCAGAATAATGTTTTAGAGGAAGAGGAGTGAGGTTTAAGGGAAGGCAG
This sequence comes from Protopterus annectens, assembly GCF_019279795.1. Lineage (NCBI taxonomy): Eukaryota > Metazoa > Chordata > Ceratodontiformes > Protopteridae > Protopterus > Protopterus annectens. Next base: position 1,160,935,296 of record NC_056728.1, on the reverse strand, counting down.
AATTGATCAATTTATTTAATGTTGAATTGGTGATAAATATGCAAAAGAATACAAGTTATATATAATGTTTGAAACTGGGACTATGCTAATATGGTTTGCTTTCTTTTATGTAAATGTATGCTTGCCTATGAAGATTACTGGCCTCAAACAGATGCCCTACAATGACGGTCTCAAAAAACTCCAGCTTTACTCCGTCGCATATCGCCTACTCAGAGGTGATCTCTGCCTAACATACAAAGCTATGTCAAACCCAGAGCTGTTGGACATGCTACACCTAAAGAAATCCCAATCCCTCTGAGCTACACACTCTAGGGACCTAAACCTTGTCACCACAATAAACAGGACATGCTGGAGGGATAGATTCCTGTCCCAGAGACTTCCCATACTCTGGAACAGGCTACCCATCTATGTCAAGCAACGTTCTTCATTAGCACTCTTCAAGAAAATTCTTGATGCGTGGATGGGAAATAGGAAATACACCCCAGGGATCACTTCTGTGTCTCTGCTCGACAGTGGCACAGGAAAATAACTTTCTTGGGTGGCGTAAGCCAGGGAACCTTGTTGGCTAGGCTTACGTAGGCCATCAGGCCGATAGCCTAGTACCTACCTACCTATGAACCTATGTCTTAAGCGAAAATTCAATAAAGGTGTTAAAAAGGATGTAACACAAACCAGCTCAATGTTTGCACTGAGACAGACAGTTGGAAGAAGCTAGAGATGAGAAAAAGAGTTCAGCTCGATATTACAAGACGAGGGGAAAGCATATCACCAGGTCCCAAGAAAGCTGATTTGGCAGTCCTGAAAGAGTTCAAAGTCTCAGAAACACTGGCAGAATTAGTGCAGGCTGTGTACAAGGAGCTAATGACACAAGTATGAATAGAATTTGGACTCAGAGAGGGGTTCCCAGTGGGAGTGGATGTGCATCAGGGTTCAGTTCTGAGCCCACTGCTGTTCATACTGGTGGTGGACTAACAAAGTCACTGTATGGAGATGATGTGGCATTACAGGCAGACTCTGAACAATGACTTCAGCAAAGGATATGGGGGAATGGAATACAAAACTGTAGGGACACGGGGTGAAACTGAATACAGATAAGACAGTTTTAATGGCAGCAAATGGGAGGAATCAGAAGAAGATGAGAATTGAGACTAAAGGGATGAGGTGCCTGAGATGGGTAGTAGGATGCACACTGTGAGAAAGATGAAGAAATGAGGACATCAGTGCAGAAACCAAGCAGCTCCAGTTGCAGAGAAGGTCAAAGAGAATTGATTATGGTGGTTTGGGCACATGTGCAGGAAAGCAGAAGAGAATCTGGTGAAGAAGATTTGGGACAAACAGGAAGAAGGCAAGAGGAAACTAGTGTTTCCAGTAAAGAGGTGGATGTATTGTGTGAGAAAAGACCTGTTACACTGAGCCATGACTGAATGTAAAGGAAAGTGGCATTGAATCACTAGAGATAGTGACAGTTGACACAAAACACTGTAGACAGATGGGAAAAATGGGGTTGTTGATGATGATGATGATGGTGAACTAGTTGTGCAAAGTAGAAGGAAATTCTGACTACTGTCATTGCATGATGATCAAGGGAGAGTGAATTATCAACCCATTTCCAAGATCTTTTAACAAAATTCTCTTTCTGGAATAGAGTGTTGTCCATGTTGTATGCTACAGGGAGAGGCAGTTTACCAAATATGGCATTGCATTCAATTTGAGCTCATTTTTAGTACACCAGGTATTTATGAGTGTACATTTTTGCTGAATGGCTTGGGCATCAGAGACAATTGTCTGCAAACTAGGTTAGCCAGAGATCTTGTTTCATGATCTGGAGTTCATAAAAGTAAATGCTAATCAAAAGATGTCCCAGCACTGAGTGCTGAATTTTGATGTGATTCATATTGCTCAATGTGGATGAGCCTCATTTGCATGAGAACTTCTCATATCAGCCCCAACTTACTCCAACCTGTTTTAGTCCAACATTTTAAGCATTGCTAGACTTCATGTTTCTCCAGATGTTCATGAAAACTGGAATTCTTAGAATAAGGCAGCTATCAGTGTAATTCAGTGTGACCTCTCCAACATCAGCCAGTGTTTACTGATAGGACATGACATAATATTAACCCAATTACTCACAAAATGGTTAAGAATGCAAAAGCACCATTTTCAGTGCTGTGTACATCTTTCAAGTAGCTTACAGCAGACAATGGTCTCTGAGAAAAGGCAATGCTCATAAGCATACTACAGGCCACCTTCACTAAAGTAAAAACTGGCATACATGGGCTAATACTTAATACACCCTGCATCACACCCTTAGATCAAACGTTTATAACCATATGTGTCAGTACTGCAGCAGAGACATATATAGCAAAGACAGTACTGCCATGAAAAGTTAAATCCACAACTCAGTCTTACTGCTTTTATGTACTTTTCAGACATTTTTTCCTTTTTTTGTTCTGCACTTGCATGTATGATGCGAATTTACTTTAAAAGTATCATACAAGAGAGACAGGTGTAATTTTGGCCTAGTATGTGCTTGCAGGTTACAAACTGCTACAGCAACATTGAAAAACACACAGGAGAATTCAGTCCTGAGGAGAATCACATCCTCATGGATGCTCTGAGGACATATGGAAGGTGACTTTCTGGAAAAGTGAGGCCAAAGTAGGCATAGAAAACTAAGATATGGAATCATGTAATGGCTGACATAATTGCTATAGGGGAAGGAACCAAACCTTGGCATGTTAAAAGGAAAAGAGCCAAAAATGTGGTAGGATTTGCCAGCGCAAAGGTTAGGCAGAATGCAGCTGCTTGTAGAAGTACTGGTGGTGGCCCTTCCTCCACTCCAGCCTTTAACACCGAATGAGAAGTACCTCCTCTTTATAAGGGTTGATGACTTTGGTGCAGATGAGGATGCTGCTGAAACCATCAGAGGTGGTTTGAGCATGGTAAGGCTGGCTATCCTACCTTTATATAAAACCAATTCAACCCATCATAGGTCATATTAACCACAAACTGAAATACTTCTTTATCGGGTCAGCACCAGAAACAGTCACATCCACTGTTTCAGCACAGCAGGCTTATGATAACAGCAGAATGGCTGTCAATGATGATGATGCCATAGTTGTCATACTCATAAGACAGCCTAAGGACAGTGGCACACAGTCGCAAAGTGGGTCCTCTACACCACAGCAGTTGAATGACTCCGTAGGCAGTAACAGAGGTTCACACATTCAGCAGAATGAGACAATTACATTAAAGCAGGGGGGACACCATACAGCTGAACACCTGTTTCCTATACACAGCCTGAACCCTTTAATGAAGATTCTGTCTTTTTAAAGGTAACAGTACCCACTGTCACACCAAGACTGTCCTTTCAGAGTTAACAGTGCCCACTGTCATACCTGTACACAGAGGACCAGGCAAAGACATATTTCGCAGTTAGTTCCAGAGACACACTGTAGACCTTGGCTATCCAACACCAGATGTACTATGACATAGTTCAGGTCCAGGCTACTGCTGCTAACAGTCAATAGAGATGGTTACAGTACTGCAAGGTATACATGAGGAATTTCACTTTTATATGAGAATGGTTGAGGCAGGGACAATGCCTTGATGATTCTCATGTGCAGTATGGTTCCAAACACAACATCTAAGTCAGGCTTCATGAACACACTTGTAAATACATACAAGTCACTCATTGGGATCCCAGCTGGAAGTGGATGGGGAACTGTCCACATTCCTGGTGGACTAGTAGGCAGGACACCACATGTATCTCAGAAAACTACTATGGTCATTCATGTGGATTCACCCAAGAAGGGGTCAGCCAGGCCTAGTCAGGCTTCCAAAGCATGTATTAGTCAAAGTCTACATCCCAAAGCATGGGTTCCCCCGCATCTAGTAAACTGCATCACTGGAGCAACTCAACATCAAGGTCATATGCCAGCCCTTGCTCATGGTCTATGAGACCATCAACCAAACTGTCCTTATGGGGCCATTCTGTTCCAGACATGACTTACATTTTAGCACCAGTAGCATGGAAACATTATTCACCCAGCAATCACTTTCAATCCACAGCCAAAGGTACAATTCTTCCCTGTATCTGAAAAACAGTAAACGCACAATATTGAAGGGGAGAAAAATGAAAAGAAAACAGCCTTCTTGTTTCAATCCATTTAATTTCTGCACAGAAAATTCATCATACTTTGTTCTATACACTACACTAAAAAAATCTCAGTGCAGTCCTATGCTTCTTTAATAACACATGCTTTTCCACACTTAAATCAAAGCTCGTCAGCATAACTAGCATTTGTGCTACTTGTCCCTTAATATACATATTTGTCCAAACGTTGGACTTGTCAAAGAATGACATTATGGCTTAAAATAAAGGAATGGCTTATTGTTTTGAAAACAAAGAATGTGGGGTGTAGTTAAATTTTGTTTCCTCGTTGTTGCCGAAGATATTGAACACAATAAAGCTAGGCAGAAGTGTCAGAAAGGCATATCAAGTTTCAGGAAGATGAAAAGTAAAAGTAACAAAAAACTCCACTGTAATACAATTGTTAGTGAGTGCGTAAAAACAAGAATCAAGTTGTTAGCAGACTCAACAAAGGAGGATGTCATGTCACATTTAGTTATGAATGGTCTCTTTCTGAACCAATACCTTATCACTGATGGATGGTGTCCTCACGAATGTCCTTGTGGCCTAGGTTTGACTGATCATTGGGGTCCCTAAAGGAGCTGGCTAGGAGGAGCAGAAGTGATCAGCACACACCTAGTCCCTTATTGCCGGTGGTAATGCCAATTGGGAACTTAAGACAATGAGGAAAAGTAGTTGTGTAGGAAAGTTAAAGGTCTAGGAGTTGATTCTAAGCTAGAGTAATTCTATCATACTTAGAAAGCAGCTATACTTAACTCCAAGCAAGAACAACAGTATGCATTCCATGTGACTTGTTGTCACTAAATGCAGTCTCATCCTCATTGAGTTACGTTGTTCCCATAGTTCCCAGCCAGTGAATGACTTATCTGTTACTCATAATACTTCCCTTTTCCATTTAAGGACTGAGCAACTTACCATGTTGCAATTGGTATAGGGCTGTGGGGAGATCCTGCAGTTAGAAGGACAGAGTGTGGGATGACAGAATGATGCTTTCTTTCCTAAACTAAAATAATCTGTAAGTGTGCAAAATCATAAAAATAATTCTATAAAGTAAAGTAAACATGAAATGCTGATAAATGATGATAAATATCTCCATCAAGCAGACGTCTTTTCAATTTAATAGGTCTGTATCTCCCAGTAATCTAATTAATTGTGTGTCACTACAGGCTACATTTTTAAAATATGCAGTTTTTATAGAGGTGGAAGCAGGCTAAGAAATTTTGTTTCCCAAATGAGTAGCAATAAGGTTTATGAGACAAGCTACTGCTCTACTGGTTGAAATGACAACTCTATCTTATGAAATGCAATATGGATGCATTATTTATTTACATTTCATGGAATCGGCATACTAGATCAGGTCTAGGTAATTTTTTTGCCAGAGTGCAAAAAAAAAAAGTCTCCTGCACTTGTAAGATGTATCTATCAGTGTTTGGAGGAAATAAATAAATTCTATGTGGTTTGTATGCATGCCATGCATATACCCACATACTTGCCTGCATGATTTCAAATTACAGACCATGTGTAACAGTGGTTTAGTAAGGAGCATTGCTGCCTTTTAGATAGAGGTTCTCTGGTTCTGTTCTCAACTAGGGTGTTTTCTGCACAGAACCTGCCTGTCTTCTCTGTCTGCACATGTTTTTTTTTTTTCTGGTTACTCCTGTTTCCTTCCACATCCCAAAGACATATGTGGTAAGTGGAATGGAAACTCTTAAATCTTTGTGTCTATGTGTGATATGGAATAAATGCCTGGAAATCTAGTTTTGTTCCTTACTTGCTTATCAAACACTGTCATGGGTGTCAAGAACAACTCAACATCTTTGAATGGACAGATTCAACCAGACATCAGTTCTGACAGTATTTTAAGTTGCAGAAATATACAGTTAGATAGCAGGCCACTAACACTATCAGTGTATACAGTAATACTGTACATAAATAAAAATGTGTCCACATAAGAGAGAACGGTGGTACAGCGGTAGCATTGTTGCCTCATAGCAAGAGGTTCTCTTGTTCGATTCACGGCTGGAGTGCCTTCTGTGTGGAGTCTGCATGTCCTCCCCACGGTCGAGTTGCCTCCAAAAGGCATGCGTGAATGGGCTTGCCTTCGCTTTAGGTTGGGCATTGGGCTGGCAACTCGGCACCATAAAAAAAAAAAATCTACTGCCAATCATTAGCGGACCGGAGTTCCACTGTGGCAACCCCTAACTGAGAAAAGCCGAAAAGACAAAGAAAGATAAGAGAGAACTCTATGAATTATATAAAGAAATATCAAATGATGTCTGAAAAAAATGTATATACACACACAGACAGACACACACACACACACACACACACACACACACACACACACACACATACACACACACACACCTGTATATATATATATATATATATATATATATATATATATATATATATACTGGTAAAAAATACACATAAATACACAAAATCATACTTGGAGGCTGTAAATAAAAACCTGCAAAAGCATCAGAGAACTCCAAAGCAGACACACAAACAACCTGCACCTCCCGCCACAAACCAGACAACACATAAAACACAAAATCAGTGTGATGCACAATCACAGCCCTTAAGGTGAAATAACATACATGGTGTCATTGAAAGGGAATCCAGTGTCTGTCAGCCTGGGACGACATGCTCGACAAGCCACATTGCTTTGCAAGAGATGGCCTGCACCTGTCACCCCTAGGCTTTCGAATACTGGCCAAGGCTCTTGCTGCCCCCATATTGCCTTTTTTAGGCAAGGCTCAAAAGTCAAACCCACCTCAGTAAACAGCACAATTAACAAAAAACTGAGGGTTATGCTACTCAACGCCAGGAGTTTAAATCTCAAAATGCATGCGCTCGAAGCACTCCTCAGTATGGAGAACATCGACATCTGTGCAGTAACTGAAACCTGGTTCAAGGCTTCAGAGAGCACCCCAGCACTACCGGGCTACAACTCATACCATACATTTTGGTCACAGAATACGGACCGAAACACAAAAGAAGGAGGTGTATCCATATTCATCAAGGATACCTCCACCTCCAGGTTAGTGGCGCAGCATGATACCTCTGAGATCATCCATGTGCAACTAACATCAGGCAAATCTGCAATGCAAATTGTGGCCTGCTACAGATCACCCTCCATGAAACAGGACCACCACTCCACCTTTCTGGAGACACTGGAAAACATGAGGGTCCTACTGAACTCCCTGATATTGGGTGACTTCAATTACCCTACCATTCACTGGGAAAACTACTTGAGTACAAACTCCCAGGCCCAGCGCTTCCTGGAATTCATAAACTCAAATGCCCTGGATCAGCTGGTAAACTCCCCTACCAGAGGTGAAAACATATTGGACCTGGTCATCACCAACATGGGTGACAGGTGTTCCACACTGGAGGTCAACCCGTTACTGGTTAGATCAGACCATAAACTAATCACTCTGGATGTCCACACCCCACCACCACCCCCAACTAAGGCAACCACAGTAAAAAACTTTTCTAAAGCAAACTTCACCTTACTTAAGACAGAGGTAGTAAATTTCACAGCCCCCACGCTAAAGGATAATGCTGCCCAAGATACAGAAACCTTTACAAATGCACTCTATGAGCACCTACAAGGATGCATGGATCATGCCATCCCTAGCAAAACCAAGACTCACTCCTCTAAGAGAAGGAAACCAGTTTGGTGGACCCCTGCAATAAACAAGCTATACAATAGAAGGAGGAAACTAGTTCAGAAAAAAAGCAAATCCCAAGAAGGAAAGACATCCCTGATCAGTATCAGTAAGAAACTAAGGTCCGTCATGAAATCATCCAAGGCTACCTTTGAAAGAAAAATAGCCAAGGATTCATAAGATAACCACAAAGCCTTCTTTAGCTATGTTAAGAATCTAACTGGCAACTCGCAGATATGCACTGAACTAGTGCAAAATAGCACAAAATATACTGAACCTACTGATATTGCCAACATCCTGGCAGATAGATTCAGTCCAAACATCACCCCTCTCTCACCTCCGAAAGGGCCCACAACAATACCGGAAAAGTGTAGTGTCCCAAAAATCACAGACACACATGTAAAAACAGCCCTTTCATAAGCCAAAAACACAGCGTCGATGGGACCAGAAGGTGTCCCAGGCTGCGTCTTGCACGAACTACAGAACGAACTAACCCCCCACCTAAACACGCTGTTCAACCTCAGCCTCTCCACAGGCTACATGCCCATAGAATGGTGCACAGCAACGGTTATTCTTCTCCACAAAGGAGGGGCCAAAACTGACCCTGGTAACTATCACCCCATAAGCCTGACTAGCCTGGTCTGCAAAGCTATGGAGCACTTCATCATTGAACTCATTAACAAAGACATTGGGAACCTCCAAACACTTGATCTAAAACAGTATGGCTTTGTTAAGGGCAGATCATGTCTACTAAACTTGGTTGACTTCTTCGAGACAGTCACCAAGGCCATAGACGAGGGAAAGGTGGTTCACACAGCCTACCTTGACCTCACCAAGGCTTTTGACACCATTCCCCACTCAGGTATTACAGAAAAACTCACCAGCCTGAACATAAACCCCTACGTCACGAGATGAGTTGCCAACTGGCTTACAGACAGAACTCCCACAGTAAGAATAGTGGGCTCCAGGTCCGACTCTAAACCAGTCACAAGTGGTGTCCCACAAGGCTTGGTCCTGAGACCCCTACTGTTCGGCATATACTTCTCAGAGGTACAGGCAAACACAGGAGGACTATGGCTAACCAAGTTTGCCAATGACTGCAAACTGGGAGCCATAATTGACTCTCTGGCTGACATGGACATCCTTCAAAAGGGCCTTACTGAGATGGACACCTGGTGAAGTCATGACCCCAAGCTAAATGCCAAAAAATGCATAGTCATCCCATTTGGGAAAAACAAAACACCCACAAATTACCACATAGGTGGCAGCCCCCTTAATACAGAAGAGGTAATAAGAGATCTGGGGATCCAGGTAGATAGTAATCTCTCCTTTGACAATCATATTGCCAAAGTAGTTAGGAAATCCTTCTATGTGGCCCATCTAATTACGAAAGGGTTCACATCTAGAAATAAAGAGGTTATAGTGCCCCTCTACTTGTCACTCATTAGATCCATCATAGAGTACAATGCCCCATTTGGGATGTACCTCACAAGACACTTCCAACAGCTGGAAAGACCACAAAAGTACCTCACCAAGAGGATTACTGGCCTCAAACATATGTCCTATGCAAACTAATCACGAAAAATACAGTCACTCAAAACTGGGAATAAAATAACAAAGTAATCCAAAAACCGGTAGCACTGTTTATTCCAAAGTCTATAATGTCACACTAAGCGCTTTCACCCATCTATTCCGTGGGTTTCATCAGAGTAAAGAATACATCATACACGTTTCCTTTAAATACAAATAAAATTAACTTGTGTCCAATCACATAGTTATTTCAATTACTATAAAGTCTTAACAATTAATTCATTCATAAAATTATTTAATCAAACAGTACAATGCCTCAACCAAATTTTTAAAATTCATTGTATCCTATAAAAACTGTTAAAAACTGTTGTTTTATATCATAAATATATATAATCACTTGTTTACATAGTTAAAAACCTATAAAAACATTACAAATGAGTAAAGCATTGTTTCAAACTATGAATAAAACTTTCATGTATTAAATAATTGTAACACATTAAATGCGATGTGATTTATATTTTAATACACTATAAATGGAGATGTGTTCGTTGATACCTGCCATGTTGCTGGTATTGAGCCTAAGTTGCCACAAACATTCCTTCTTTTCTAGTAAATTATTTACATCCCCTTCATTATTAATGTTATCTAGGACCCTATCCACTACAAAAAATATAAACCTTTTAAAATCCTGACATTTTGTACTATGTAAATATAAAGG
>NC_056728.1:1160894770-1160924718 GCF_019279795.1 Protopterus annectens | reverse complement strand
TGCAAATGATTAAATGGAATTAACCCTCATATCAGCTTGCCTTTTATGTGACTAGCTTAAGCTGATAGTGGCACACTAATTACATATTGTATCCCAAGAACTGGCATAAACTGGAAATTAACCCCCTATAGCTTCCTTTTACAGGGAAAGGAAAAATGTATGAACTTGTGTAATATTTCTTTGAATGAGAGGCTAAAATGCTCCCCTCTAGGGAAAAGGAGCAGTACAGCAGGAATGATTCACCCCGCAGTGAAATGAGGGGGCTGAATAAACCAGGGGCACATGTCTGACAAGCTGTGTAGCTTCCACGCCAGGTAAACTAAAGGAGAAACTTTGAAAGTGAACACTGCCTGATATGGAAAATTGAATGTTTCATGTGTGGCTGTCCTTTTGAATACACCTTGGTCATATGATGCAGTAACTTCCAGCAATTGGGATCTGCTGGGGGGAAGAGGCACTGTAAAACCTGGAATGAGAACAGATGGGAACACTGGCATAAGGATGTTATCTTTCACCTGTAGGGGGCTTATAAGACTTGGCCAAAGTAAATCTGGATGAGTGCAGCTGTGCCACTGTATCTGCAATCCGGTTTAATGTGATGTGACCAATAAGGATGTACACTGCTTGCCTGCAGAAATTAATGAGCATAATCTAGTTTAGAGTACTATTCTATACAACATGGAATACTTTGTACCTCTTCTGCAATGAGGTGCTTCTATGCTGCAAAGTTTCTCTGTAGGTAAGATGCACCAATGTTGCAATCTGTAGGTGATTCCTTGAATGTGCCAATTATCCCAGCAGCACAGAAGGTGGAGACCTAAACTGCCTAGTACCACTGTTTGCAGTGGATTTGATTAACTCTACTTGTGGTACAGGATTTTATCCTTAACATTCTAATTTCTTTATCAAATTCTCCTTGCCCTGCAAAGTGGCAGTACTCTGGTTCGATAAGAATTGCTTTAATGTGTTTTCTTGAAGGTAGATTTGAGATGTTTTTGTATTTCCTGGAGTACTGGCAACTGAAATTCATGCAGGTGAATGCTTTTGCTAACTCCTGAAAACCCAGTTTATTTGTAGTCGCTGGTCATGAACACTTTCTCAGCAGAAAAATGGGAGTGGTCCACAGTGCCTCCTCCAAATGAAGATTTGCCCTGAAGGTGTCTGTTTTATTTTATGTGGGTGGGACATGAACTGTGCTACAGCTAAATGACAAAGCATGGACAGTTGCTCTTAAACTTGCAATTAGAGCAACCTAATGTAACTCCAACCTTTCTGCATTTGTACAGTTCCCAGCATCCCTATTAAGATGTGATTGTATGTTTTACAGGCCCTAATCTGGAGCCAGTTGGCCCACTTGGGGGTGAGATCAGGCAGTCCTTTCCCCATCTCAGCTGTAATTGGAGTGGGGCCAAGGGGTGTTATCATTGGTACATGGGTATAGTGGTGGTCTTCACCAAAATGAAGTACTCCAACTTTGGTGGCTTGCTAGCACCATAGTGAATGGAACCAATTTGCTGTTCATCCTCCCACATTGTGTACTCCTTTCTTGTGGAATATGGTATCCTACTTTAGTCTGCAAAGATCACTACTCCAGTCCATGGCAGTCATGAGTATATGGTTAACTGCAAAGTCCACAAATCCCTTGTGCAAACTTGCCTGTATCTTCTGTCTTCCAGTGTGTACAGATCAGTCTGTCACCATAGGATAGTCTGCAGTGGCTGCAAGCTAATTTGCAAGTTTTCTACCTGGTATAATTAAAACTACAACACTTAGCCTTATTTTTGCCCTAGTGTGCAGTACTTGATATTTTCAACAGTAAGATTTTAAATTTCTGGGTCTGAAGTATCCATGTTTCCTGGATGGAGTGTACACTAAACTACTTTCTTTTTAAGAAATCTGCACTGGAGTCTTGCCGTATTGGAGGTGGAACTTGTGTAATTGTTGGCGTGGCTACATCAGGAACCATTTCTGTCCATCCATTCCATATGGTACTGGGCCGTGTACTGACTGGAAGCTATTTTGGAGGTAAGGACTTGACAATTAAGAGTAACACTTTCTGAGCTATGCTTGCATCTTTGTGGAAAGACATTTGTACTAGCCGCTTTTCTATTTCTTGCATAAAGGGTTAAGAACTCAATTCGGGTTTGGAACTAGTGATGCCCTGTGCATAGTGTACAGTCGTACTGGACATGGAAAATACATGTACAATTTGTGTGGACCTAACAGCAGCATGTGACATTGATTTCATGCTCACTTCTAGAGGATGGAAATGACTGGGAATAAGTCATGAGACTGGGTGGGGAAGAATCTCTACATAACATGCAAGCATTATGTAGCTATGTTTGAAATGTTTTGTTCCTGCAGTAGTAATGGTTAAGTTTTCCTGCCTTTAATGACTTGATTGCCAGGATTTTTTTCTGGGTTGTACTTGTGCTTTTGAAATGTTGAGTTGGTGGTGCAGGTTAAGGGCTCAAGGATTCTGCAACTCTCATGTAACGGATACTTGTAATTCAAGGTGATGAGGTTAACTTGGCCAGTTGATTTCTAGGCCCCTAACTGCCCCCTCCAAGTGATTATATATGTTGCATCCTTATTGTACTACTCTGCTCTACAAAGCTGTTTTGAATCACTTGTGATGTAGGCAATAACAAACCAGACTGCCTCATTTGCAAACTTGTATAACTTTTCTACATTTATTCAGACATTGCAAAGCTCATTCAATTCTTGCCTCTCTAAACCTGATTCCTCCAAAATATTTTGCATGTACTGCTCCTGTAAGTCGCATGTTTCTGTAAGCTGCTCCTGTAAGTAGCATGTTTCTGTAAGCTGCTACTAAACATACTTTTATCAGTTATGTACTGCTAGTTTACTATTTCAATGTTCCAGTAAATGGCTTTACACCAGTATCTAACTTTATCTTACTGTCTTCTAAGTGATTCTGTATCGCTGCTCAAAATTCGGTTGCAAAAATTTGCTTGCTCAGTATTTCTCAGTCTGCAGTGAATTGTCTACCACCTTATTTCACTCCCAATTACCTTTTTGCCTAGACACCTCTATTTGAAATACACATGAGAATTCATTGGAGTCTGGAGTATAGAAATACCTGTGAAGATTCTAATCTAGACTGTATTTGGGAGCTGTAAATGTATCCTCCCATTGTTTGTGAATTGCTCCCCCAGTTTCTTAATCCTTTGACACCTGATTCCTGTAGTCATGTAATTGTGTGTATATACCTACTAATTATCCCTTTAACAGCAGCTTCTGTACTATAAATTCGAAGGTAGAGTATGAAAACTCTTAACCTGGTCATTCACTTAATGCACCATGCTGGCTTTTGATCACTCTTTAACCTTTGCGGTATCTAAACATGGCTCAAGACAAAGGTATTTTCTATGCATTTGTGGATAGTACAAATGGCTATACTGCTAAAACTTTTAATCTGGAGAAAACCAAAAATGGAGGGGGATGCTGCAAAAATGGGGATGGATTTTAATTGCACTTTCCCTTGTTTGGTCCTAATTTTCTGAAGGATATGATATACTAGTCATTTATTGACTTTGGTTCTTAATTTGCTGGAAAGAGGAACGGACCAAAAATATGGGCAGCTGATCTATCCAGTGGCTGCTGTTTTTCCTTTAAGGAGAATGAGCTTTGACTACTATAGCCCTTGCTGTCCTACATTTGTCCATGTCAAAGCCTAGATCCTAACTGGGTGCTCTGCCTGTCTGTCAAGATTCAGTTGGACTTTAAATATTTCAGAAAGGTATTCAGTTAAAATCTTCATTTTACTACCTCTCAGGCTTAAGACTAATGTTCCAAGAGGTGTAAACTTGGATATGAATGCTACTACATACATCCCAACCTCTTGACATCTGTCCAAAGGGGACAACCTTTAGATTTCAACATGCATTTTCTGAAAGATATGAAGTCAAAATCTTTCCAGCACTGCAAATTGGGGTAACTTCACAAAAATGATGTGCAAATCTGGACAGAAGTATAGACAAGCAAAATAAACCTTGATGTAACTTCAGTCTAACATGGGCAAGATGCACATTTATCTTAAATGTGGTATAACACCTCTGCACAAGTTCCAAAGGCAAGCATTCAATATAATGCTGAACTGGAGGGGACTATAACATCCTCTGACAGAATTTGACTAGACAAATGCTGATTAAAATAACTTGCATCAAAGTGGAAATGCCCAACACTGAAAGTTCTGGAAAGAACCACATGGTATGAATGGTACTGCACAATGTAACATGCTGTTAATGGTACTCTGAATTCATTTTAGTAAATCCTAACACTTGGGCCACTTGAGGTAAATGTGGTAAACTTTATTTTGTATTTAAACATTTTAAATGGTGTTTTGAAATGTCCTGTTTAAAATTAGCAAGTGGTACATTAACCAGTGTTGGACTCGTGGATTTTGTAGATGACCACTTCTATTTGCAGAGGATGGACAAAACCTTTACACCAGAATTTAGGAATGCGTCTACTGAAGACTGCTTATGGCATACCTCAGTTGTACAGATTTGCAGCATGTCCAGATTTGTGCCTCACATTTTTGGTTAAATTGTGTCTTCTGGCAAATTGCAAATCATTAAAGATAGAAGTCTGAAAATTACATTTCAGACTTCATACCCTTCTGAAAATGTGTATGCAAAAGCTGTTCTATCAACTTTCTAATATTTTAAGATCAATATTTTAAAAATTGTCCCCATTCTTGGGCTTTTGTCCACTTTTTTATGCTTTATCCAGATCTCTTGCTTAAAGAGGTTGAGTGGTATGGCTTATGGTTCCTGTGATCACTTCAATACTTGATTGAACTTATGACCAAGTGGAAGTGACTTTCTGCAAAGGCAGTCTGCCTGCATAATTGGGTGGGGGAGCTGTTTTTAGAGTGGTTGTAGTGTGCCTTTTACTTGAATGTTCTTGTCTAGTTTCTAAAAACAGATCTCTAGTAACTTGACTGAGGTACTTGAGTAAGATTCCAATTTAGGTGGAGTGCGTCTTTCAACTTTATGAATAAGTACTCTGCTGTACTAGACCAACCATGTGCATTTGCTTACTGACCTCTGACCTGGGTAGACTAGTGAGTGGACAGTTTGTAAACTGGTAATTTCACCACTCCTAAATAGTGAGTGGCCTACCACTATAACAAAGTACCCATATCCCTATTGTCACCAACAGGAAACATATTTTTTTTATTTGTTTACTGGGACAGAGTCCATTTTCAGTAGAGGCCAGGGAGAAACACTCTACATGTCTTTGGAATGTTGAAGGAAACCCATGAGAATGCAGGGGAGGCATAGCTCTCAACTTGGTACTAAAAATCTGGACAAAACCAAAAATAATGGGGGGACATTCTAAATTGGAAAGTTGCTAGAATGAAAGGTCTTGTGTTATGCAATTTCTGAGGGATTTCAAGTTTAACTCCAAATGACAACCAGTTCCTCACTGGTTTTCCACAAAAATCCAGAAAGTGAGCTATAAGACCAAAAAAAATCTGGACATTTGAGGTATGCAGGAAGGTATGCAGACTCGACACAGAAGGCACTCCAGTTGAGAATTGAACTGGAGAAAGTTTTGCTATGGGGTGACTATGCTAACCTCTGCACCACTGTGCCATCCAATATGCATAAAATGCACTCCATGGAAATGTTGAGGGGCAGTCTAATTTGGAAAATGGTAGTGCTGGACAAAGTTCTGAGGTCAGAATGTGAGAGTCATTTTCCATTAAAACCGGGGTAATAGAATTTTGCAGTTCTGGGCATTTTAAGGCGATCGTAATACTTTAGGGTTTTTGGGAAAAAAAAAAACTTCAAATTTCTTTTGGATTCCAAATGGAGAAAGTGGCTTAAATGCATTGCATTAAGTCAATACATCTTAATTTTTTCCTTTGCTCACCTGATGGTAGAACAGTAAAGTCTATCTTTTGAATAAGAGGTGTAGTCCCTCACTTAGACTTAAAATGCAGTGTCCTCTAATGCTTGGATAATTGCACAATAGCTTCAACACTAGTGTCAGGAATTTGATTTTATTTTCTAGAATTTATAAGTTGGAATTTAAACATCAAATTGTTTCCATGTTTTGATGTATGCACTTGACTATTTCCTTGAAACCCAAAGTCCTAGCTTTAGCTTGTAAAATAGAGCTGCACATGAATCAACTTGTCAGACTGTGTGAACACTTCAAAGTTCTGACACTGGCGTTAACTGCAAATACATAGCTGGCATACCCTGTCCTATCTAAATTTATCAGCAGGTTGAAATTTTTGTAGAATTACTTGGCACATCTACCCATTTAATGGCATTGCTAAACTTATTCCAAAAATTTGGTGTGGGTGAAGTTCAGAGCATTCATGGTCTTTCATGACAACAGTAGCTTATCCCATTCATGCCTGAGGCTTCATTAAACTTCATTGTTTAATTTGTCCTGATTTCTCAGTAAACCTTAGCATGTCCTCCTAATTTTGCATCTAGGATAAAAGCCAGATTTGATCCAAGGATGTTGCATGCAACTATTTGTCCACTGAGCACCAATGAAGCTGGTGCTTTAAAATGTAAAATGAGCATGCCCCACCCTTAACTGTTTCATCATTCAGCTTTTTTTTTCTTAGAGGTCTGAATTGGCATGCAAGAAGCTTTGAAAACCATGCAATTATTCCACTTAGACCTTTTTTATTTAATGTTGCTATAAACCACACATGGCAGCATAGTTTTCTTTGATAAATCTAGCATCACTTCTACTTGCCATATAAATAGCATTCCACTTTTAATTTCCCACAGTTAAGGACCAGTGGCAGCTGGTGACTTCAAAAGGGGGGGCTGCAGGAAACTGCTGAATGGTGGGCCTAAAGGGAAGGGGTGTGGCCCACCAGAAAGGGGTGGAGGTGTGCTCAAAACCACAGACTGGGACTTTAAATAGGTTGCCCTGGGTGCCAAACAATCATCCATGAGTCCAAGGCAAAATTAAGTGGAAGAGAAACATTTCGGTGCATTGGCTACATGATGGCTTACTTAATATCTAATATCTAGATGGAAATGGGTTGAGGCATGAAAAAATACTTTCTAAAATACATTTCTAGAATGGCAGTCAAATTAGTCTAGAAAAAAAAGCAGCACTCCACTCAACCACTTCTTTGACTGCAGTTCTAACTGGAATTTATATTCAGCTTTATAAAAGTACCAAGCAACATGCTGAAAGTAACAATCTGATGCCTCTCCACTTGTAAAAAATGTTTCTTATCCAAAAAGACCTGCTGCCTCAACTATCTACTTGTTTCATTGGGAAAACCTGATCAAAGTGAAAAATGAACGAACAAGCTCAAGATAAATTGCTTGCAGGATTACTGTACAGGTTATGGACCACACTATTGGTTTTCTGTTTAGTTTTATGGGCAACGCCTGCAAAGATTGTCTCCAACAAATGTAATTAGCTTCTGAAAATACTGTAATCCTGTCCTTTTATTGCAAATACTGTTGTGCATCTCAATACCCAGGAGTTATACATTGTGTAAATATGACAGCACTATTCCAATGCTGATAATTCTTTAACAGTATGCTTATTAAAGCTTACTTATCTTACAATCTCGGACAATGTTTCCTGATTAAAACATTGCTACTTAAACACAGAGCAACAGGCACTGCAACAACATGAATAATGGCAATAAATCAACAGTATAAAAATGACAGAACCAGAACATTCTGTAATAAATGACTGAAAAGCCACTTAGCACTGGTGCCTACCTTGGATGGAGGGATACTCTGCACACTTGCACTACATAACTACTTGCCTTGCTTGGGCACATCCATTACATGGGAGTGGGGTAAACGTATATCAATTTGAAATCTCTGGCTGACTGATGGCCCTGACATTTGTCACCTCTCAACCTCTGAGCAAGAAATCTGGACAAAGCCATAAACAGAAGTGGAGCGGACAAAGCCATAAACAGAAGTGGGGCAAAGTCCCGCTGACAAAATAAGAATCTATATGCATTTCTGAAATAAAAGTGATCTAACTCTGATCATTACAATTTATTAACTGTAAACCCTCAATTTTCTTCCAAAATTGCTAAGATGTTTGGATATACCTAATTCTAAAGGTATTTGTGCATACCTCTCAACCACGTAACAGGAACTCTGGGCAAGGCCAAATATTCTGGGAGAACAGACAGTACTAAAAATTGCTCTTGTATAAACTTAGACAGTTGATAAAATAACTGTCTTGCTTTATCATGCATTTTTTTAAAGGGTGTGAAGTCTAAAACTACTTGACTTCTAAATGATTTGCCAGAAACCACAAATTGAGGAACCTAAAAATCTATTCCTTCTGTGAAAATCTGGACAGATGAGAGGTATAGCTCTGCTGGGGCTGTCTTTGAGTTTGCTGCCCCCCCCTCAAAAAATAGTCAAATGGGGCCTCCCCCTGCAGCCATTCCAGCAATGTCCCATTACTTGGCTATTTTGCCACATTTACCATAAACTAATGTGCATACTGCTTTTACTTCTGATTATTTAGATTTCATTAAGTGTTTTTACATTTTACAGCACAAACACTAGACCTCTGTTAAAGCATTGGAATCTCACAATGAAAATAGACTTTGCATTAAAAACTTCTCTGCCCTTGAAACTCTCATTGAAACAGTATTGAAACCCACATTCAAAATACATCTGGCCAGTGGTGGACAAAGTAACTTTGGGCTCTCCAAATCCTAGCACCCCTTGCACACAACATGCATGTGTTCTTTGCTGCACCTTCTTGACTATTTAATTATATTCCTTGTATAATGCAGAGCATTTTAAATTATTGTTTTGAACATTTTCTAGTAAACAATTGAACAAAATGCATGCACCAATGACAAAACTGCCCAATTCAACTTCTGCAATCCACCAGTATCAGTAAATATGCACAATCTCTGCCGAAGTCATCTAAGTTCCACATTAGAGATCTCGAACTACTGAATAGGTTGCTGCTAGCAAAAAACTTTTATATTTCATTGTTTCATCTACAAATAAGTGCATGTTGCCCTTGGAATACATTGCCTAGCTTACATGCAATAATTGCAATAGGGAATGGATAGCAAACTGATAACTGGTTCAGTTACTAGGTATCTCTGCCAAAGAGGACATTCTCAGGACTGCAACATAAATTCCCTTTAAAAGCACAAATCACTACAGTATTAGCAATGCAGCTACATTATTTGGAGTAGAACCCGCAGCCTTGTGCAGCAAAAGAAAATATTCAACATATGCTATTAACAATACAAGGAGATTTAGCATAAGTAGCACAACTTCTCTTCCCCTGAAGCTCTCGGCTCTTTGTAAAATCCACTTGACACTCAACTGTATCAACTTTGCAGCACAAGAAATCTGTAAAGCCAACCTTTATTTGGGGGGGACAAAAGCCCAAACACCAGGGGCCCATTTTAAACATTGCTTGTATAATCTTGGAAAGTTGCTAGAATAAAATATTACTACCATGCATTTCACTGACCAGTCTTGAACCCAGGACCCTGTATACTACAGTCAGAGCAACATGCTACTATAACAAATCAGCTGTTTCCTGAAAGATAGGAAGACTAACTTAAATGGCTATTGTATAGTGAATTTGGTTCTCATCATAGCTCTCAACCTCTTGGCACAAACCTGGACAAAGCCAATAATGGGGGAATAAAGCCCCCAAAATAGGTACAAATTTCAAACACTGATCTTATAAACTTAAATTGCTAGAATAAAATGTTGTTGCAATGTACTTTCTGAAATTCAAATGCCTGTCATTTTGTGAATAAAGTCCTTCACTGATTACAAAAATTCAGAAAACCGCAGATTTTGAGGAACAGAAATGAGGAAAAAGTTTGTACACCTTTTTACAAGAGGTGGGGGGTTGGTAGGGAATTTGGGCTCTTGCTACCTGTACCCAAGGTACAGGGTTTGTGCCTGAGTAACTCTAGCCACCAGGTATATTTAACTGGGGCATTTCATACACACGCCTAACTTTATTTTTCTTTTACAGCTGGGGGCACTGCAGTCCTGTAGTTCAATAGTACGAGCCGCCCCTGCTTGGGTCCAATCTTTTTTCACTACCACTGTATAGCTTACAGATGACATTAAAACTAAATCCTACTACATTCCAAACCCGAATAGCTGGTTCTCAAAGCTGAGATGCATCCTTCATGATTGCATGTTGCATCCACTCCAAAAATGCCTCCTCCAGTCACTGTTGATAAATTTGAATATTTAGGCTATGTTTTGACTCATTTTTTTAAGTCATGTAAAGGGTGCCTGCTCAGTCACTTCTGTGGGAAGATGCACTTTGGGCAAAGGACTATTCTCCAAACTGAATAGGCTCTAATGTGTTCTTTGTATGCTTTCTCCAGTAATGCTCTGAACAGCATATGTTCATACTCCACTCCCCATATCACGAGCATCTTATAAACCAGTTTGATTTTATATTTTAATTTGCCTGTATCTTTTGTTTAAATGAAAGCCAATAAGGGTGGATGAACCTGTCCCTTTTCAATCATTACCTACAATCACACAAACATTACAGCTGCAGTTGGAATCAGAAATGCATTAATCAATAGTGACTCTTCTATTGGAAATGAGTAGTTGATTACCTAGCTGTTGCAGTACATGAGTATAAATGTGTACTGTGATACATGTATTTAACATGTAAATGAGTTCCTGTCATGTGCATTATTGGCTTTTAAAACTTTACAAAAAATTGCCTTTCTTTTCATGGTCAAGATCATAGCTGAAATGTCCTCCAAGCAGCCTGCTTACCAGTTTTAACAACTGTAAGATAACTAAACTGTTACACTTGTTTCTGGTGCTTCCACTAAAGTGCCAATGTCTGTACTAGACATCTGACTGACACCTACCTCTAAATTAATAAGTGCCTGTCCATCTCCATCTTGTCTGCCTAATCCTATCATGAAGTTGGGTTAGGATTGGGACTCGACTCCATAAAAATAAAGCAAAAAGTAATGTGCTGCTACTGATTGTTTCACACTCTTGTTGCTCTTTCTCAGGAAGAGAGCAAGAATCTATCATTGGCCATCCATGTCACATATGACTGTGGACATGGCAGTCCAATCCCCTTCCACTTTGCTGCGCAGTTAAACCACAGACTTCTGGGCATCACACTGATGCCTTCTCTCCTTAATCTGGACTGCTTTTACAGCAGTCCAGATTTACAGAAACACTAAAAAGGAGACTGGTATGTTAATCTCCCCTGAACATGTCAATTTCTTTCACCTTGCACAGCTTATCCTTTGTGGCATCTTAAAGCATACTTCTCAACTTGGGTGCAAGAAATCTGGTTAAAGCCTAAAATGAGGGACAAACTCCCAAAAATTAAACTTAAGGGAATGTTTAAACTTGGAAAGATATATATTAAAATGACAATTTGTATTGGCATGTGTTTTTTCTGAAGGATGTGAAGTCTGAAACAAATGTGGCATTTGGTGATTTCAGTCTTCACTGATTTGCCAGAAAACCACAAATTGAGTAGTGGTCCAAAAATGAGGCGAAATCCTGGACAGTTGATGGGTATGTCTTAAGATGCATAGAAAATTAGTCACACTTTATTCAAATTGGGCACATTTTAATATAATCCATACATTAGCATGCACCTAAACTAACTTTACCTCAATGTTTCCTCACCAAAATCTCTGTTACAGTACCCTTAATTACTCAAAGCCCTGTCCCAAGTATTGTAAATTCAAAGGAGAATAATGCATGGTTTTCTGAGCTAAAAATGACCCAGTGCTCTACCTCTTCTATTTTTAGGAATTCCAAGTAAATGCCCATGACCTAAACTTATCAAGACGATGTCATGGCTACCTAATCCAAGTGGTACCCACTTTTTGGAGTAGGCTGACCTTTACTTCTGGCAATCCTTGTGGGTCTTTCCATATTATGAATGTGTAGTCTTAACCCCCCCATTACTAGCTTCCCACTGCTACTGGGTGGTGTGGCTGAACTAACTTTAGCAAGAACCTATGAAGATAATGTACTTATCCTCTACTCCAGTTGAGGACCAAACTTTCATTTGAAGTGAGCAGTCAAACATTTGCAATCCATTACTCTTTCTTTCTAATGCCAGAAAAGATTGACTTGAATGGCACTGCATGCAGTTATTTCCATCTTACAGGCAGGCTTTTGCTACTGACAAATATACTCTAGCATTGTCTCAATATTGAAGTGTCTGGGTGCTTAGTTTTGCCCATCCTTAAGTTTCATAAGTACTTGATCATGTACTGATGCCACTTGTATATATCTTACCTACTGAATTCTATGCTTTGCCTTTAACATTTCATGGCCAACAATTATGAGGTCTGTAAGTTGACAAAGCCAACTTTTGGATCTTTACTTAGATGGG
The DNA here is from genome assembly GCF_019279795.1 of Protopterus annectens. Taxonomy (NCBI): domain Eukaryota; kingdom Metazoa; phylum Chordata; order Ceratodontiformes; family Protopteridae; genus Protopterus; species Protopterus annectens. Next base: position 1,160,912,334 of record NC_056728.1, on the reverse strand, counting down.
CTTTGGCTTGACTGCAGAGTATTGGCAAAGATGTCTTGGTTCCAGTTCAGAATTGTGTAACATACTTTTTGAATGTATATACACCCCTTACACTTGAAGCAGTATATTCAGACAGCTGCCCTACTCTGCAAAGCATGGTCTTGTTGATTGGGACAGTAATATGTTCCATGTTTCTAGTGCCCAGAGATACCAGTGCTAACCAGTATAGCAATATCCTGTCTTAAATCCACTCTGGTAACCTCCCCAAAGGATGTTTTTGAAAACTACACAAGCCTGGATTTAACATGCCAGATTTTACTTTCTGAACTCATTCCAGTCCAATTTGAGGACTGGTGGCTACAGTACTGCAGTATGTCTGGCCTTTCACTGCTGGGCATCAGGGATATCTGCTACATGGAGTAGCAGCTAATAACATGTTTGCTTTGAACTTTCTATCCTTGGAATAGTCTAACAGAATAGCTCTCAACTAGGACATTGAGAGCATAGGGAGAATTATTTAGCCTAAAACGACAAATGTTTACTTAAAACATGACCAATGATTAAGGGTGGTAGGTGGTAATGTACACCTGCAATCTTACCTGGTTACATTGGTTATAAGTGTCCCCACCTTTGGGATGTTGGCAAATTTGGCCCAGATTTCTGGAAATTGGGGGGGGGGGGTTAGAAATTTAACCCTGTGACCTAAACTTTTAATTCTTGGTAACTTGCTTCAGCTGCCTTGACTAGCATGGTCTTTTCAGTCTATCATCTCAACCTAACAGATCTGAAAACCTTGCTAGGTCCAGGTAGATTGTGGCATATGTGGGACCAGTGATATCTTGTTAAAGCTGTGGTACAGCAGCACCTGGTTTATAGTATAATTGATTCTAAACATTTTCCCAGAAGGTAATCTGGGTTGATGGCCTAAATCTAATTGTCCTAGGAGTTTGGGGGTCATTAAGCCTAACTGTTCCAACCCAATGTAATACTGTAGAGGTACTAGTAAATGTCAAAGATTGCATTTCCTGGACTGTATGTCCAGGACACTTGTGGGTGCTATTCCCAGGTTCCTCTTGAATACTGTCAGAGGTGCTCTTTCACATGAATTGCTACTCTTCTAAAAGACATGGCAGTCACTGGGAGAGTAATGGAAAATGCTAGAGGGGCAGATTAAGTCACAGGTCATATTTAATTCCCTGGAATATGTAGACCTAGACCCATTTGTGGATATGCAGTGAGTTCATTAGGATTGGGTCTTGTTGCTCTGTAGGCAAAGTAAGTCTCCCCTAAACCCTATACAATATGGGGTATAGTAACTTTTTGGTCCTCACAAAGTAGGCAACATGCAGCAGGCCCTTTCTTTTAGAGACCTCTAGGTGTCTTTGCTGTAGGTGCTTGGTACTGTACATACCAAATGGGGTGTTGTAATCTTATGGGCTGGATTAGTGCCATGTATAGGGGATTATAGCTTGCTGTTGAGGCTCTGCCTTTACTAACAAAGTGAGCTACATGGAAAGCTTTTCTTACTTTGGTACATGTGTTGGTCAAAGTAAGGTTGTGGTGATCCCAGGTCCCCTACCAAAGAATAGGTATGAGATTGTTGGAGTGAAGGGACATTGTGCCAAAGGGAATGATGCATTTCTTTGCAGTCAGTTTGATATAGTGACCAAAACAAGTTGTTGGTCTGAACCATCCTAGAGTATATTTTGTATTTGGGGATTCAATAATTGCACCTACTTTGCAGTCTAACTTGGGTCAGCTGCAACCCTTGTTTATACTTCTGAAGTATATACCAAACTGAGCCCAGCACTGACCCCCATGGCACCCTATTACTAACTGGTCTGGTTGTGGAATCGCAGTTTGATAGTGCCTGGCTTGGTGAGACAGTTGGCAATCCACCTTACATGAATGGGGTTTGCATTAAAGTTTCACTAATGCCTGAATGTGGAACTGTGAAAGCCTCTGCCAAGGCAAAGTATATTGCATGCACAGATTTGCCGTCCTTGATGGCCTTGGTCACACTTAAAATCCACCACATCCAACAAGCCTAAAGCAGGGTTTGGTAGGATCTCAGGTTTGGGAGGTAACCTATATCTTTGAGGTCCATAATGCATTCTATTGCGTTACAGATGAGGCTGGTCAGACTTGTGGATCTAATTCCCCAGGTCTGTTGCTAGGACACCTTTGTGGAGGGGGAATAACTGAAGCTGTTTTCCATTCTGCAGGAACCAAGCCTGTCCAGCTATGATTGAAAAGGGTAATTGATGGTGATGCTAGTTCATGTCTGTTTTAGACTGCGTGGGATGTCTGGTCCCATAGAGGCTGTTTGCCTGGGTCAGTGCTTTGAGGACCTACTCCTTGGATATGTAAGGGGCTGTGACCTAATTTAAGCTAGGTTTGGCAACCATTTCACTCCCTTATCCCCTCCTATCTGCTAGCAGGTTCAATATCTCTGGATATAGTCTGATGCCATTGGCCACCAGTTCTGCACATGTTTGGTCCTACTCTTTAGGTTACAGACAGCTGTAAAAGGCTTATGGTTATCCTTGGTGGTACTTGCTAGGCTAAGGATAGGTACTTGCTAGGCAAAGGAGCTATTGGAGAATTTGCCATCCACTGATGGTCCTTGTCAGTTTTGGATAAACTATGTGCACTTACTGAGTTTGCTGGAAGTCCACTATGGACTCTGGCTTCAATTCTCTCTGGTACAGCAGAGTTTATACACTTATGCAAGTGATTTGTACAGAGCTTTGGTATAGTTGCCACTTTTTTAGCTCAGGGTGACTCTTGGAGAATGCATTTATACCTTCACCACCTGGGAGGGTATAGTTTGCCTTGCGTTGTCTGATTTCACCCTTTTTGAGTTCTGGTGTCATCTTGAAGGGGGACTTGATTTCCCAACAGTTGCTACAGTGCACCTGTTTGACATGTTGGTGAGGACAAGATCTAGAATATTCCTATTGGGGTATGGGCAGTTTGCACCAGGGCATTTGAATTAGTCAAACTTTTTTGTGCTAGTGAGTTTGGGATAGAGTAAGTTTCCCAGTTGATAGTGGGATAATTGAAATCACTCATAACCAGTGTGTTCTGTAAAATTTGAATTGTCTTCAGGCTTCATGGGTGTTGACCCATGGAGAGGAATCTACAACTGGCTAGAACTTTAATGGGGGTCTTGCCCACCATAACCTGTACCTTGAGTAATTCCATGGAGTTGTCCAGTTTGAATTCACCTCCTCTAGTTTATCTCTAATGTAGATTGACACTGCCTTTGGTTTTCAAATGTTCATTTGTGTTCTGAAGGTGAGGAAGGCATTGTAGCCTTGCATGTCAAGAGTAGAGGCCTTGAACCAGGTTTGTGACTGCCGACATCTACATCTTCGTGATGGGAGTGCAGTTTTTGGTTTTAAGCTCCTAGCATTTAGCAGCATGACCCTTTTTTTGTTAACTTCACATTGGTTGTTTTGAAACCTTGCCTAAAAAGGCACTATGGGGAGGAAAGCTTTTGCCAGCAGCTGAAAGCCTAGGGGTGCCAGATGCAAACTCTCTGGGAAGTCATTGAGGTTTGACCGGCTTTCCAGGCAGACTAACTGGATCCCTTGGACTGGCACCAAAAACTAAGCCAATTGATAAACCAGGAAATGGATTTTGGATTTCACCTTATAGCTGAGGGCAGTGTGCTACTCAAGACTAGGGACATGCCTGGGATACCTACTCTGAGCGCTACTCTATATGTACATCAAGTGAGGTACATCTCAAGTCCTTCACAGCAATATAAGCTATGGTCATAACTGTACTTGTTGCTGAGACCTGAGTGCGTGTGATCAGAATCCTGGCATCAGATAGGCGGCTGACTTTTTCTCCTTTATCACTGGAGTAGGACATCTGTTTTTTAGTCTCCAATGACTTGAGCCTTACAGGCTTGGGTGAGATTTGTGTTGCTATGTGCCATGGATGCTATGGAGATGGGCTGTAGCAAACTTGGAGTTCTCTGCTTTGGCAAATTGAGAACCTCCATGTATGTGGATTATTAAGTGTTCTATGCATACTATAAATGGTAATGTTGGTGAGTTTACAACCTCCATGTTACTGTTTGAGAATGGATTTTAGATTCTTGGTGTAATCTCTACACCTGACTGTAGAGGCTGTCTGTACATGTAGCAATTGCTACACTGCCTTAAGACCAAACTTGGCAAGGTTGGCAGGAGAAACAAGGGTAGTCCTATTGTCCACAATGCTAGGTTGAGGACTGCTGGCACTAGGTGACTTTTCAGCTGTCAAGGAGAAGCTCCATAAATATTTCTGCCTGGGTTTTAAGGGAAATTTTGAATTTGACTCTGGCTTTGGCATACAATAATGCAGTGCACCAAAGATTGCCAGTGGTCCCCTGTTGAAATTTACACTTTTTTTTCTAGAATTCAGGATCAAACCCAGCAATGATGCTTAAACAGTAATACTGGCAAGACAGCAATTTTGGACAATTTTTAAAGGAATTCCTTCAAGACTATTTGGTATAACTGGGCAGTGATCTGTCAGCACTAATGGAGCCAGTCATACCTCTCAACTGTACAGACTTTTGCAGAATGTCCAGATTTCTCATTTTTGGTCTGCCCATAAAATTGGGTTTTCTGGCAAATTAGTGGCAAAATCATTGGACTGAAATTAGAATGACAGACCATTGTTTCAGACTCAATACCCTTCAGAAAATTCATGCTAATGCAAAACCTTTTCCAAGAGCAAAATTGTCCCTATTTTTTCACTTGGGCTTGTCCAGATGTTTTGCTGTAAGAGGTTGACAGTTATGGTCACTGTCTACATAACTAGCAGTGTCTTTAAATGTTGAACTTGCTTGGGGATGTTCTTTAGCTTAACTGTAACCTTACAAAGGCTTAAATCTGTACTAGTTGCTGATTTTAACTTTTAGCGCACCAGATTCTAACTTCTCAAATCTACCAAAGCTTGCTAAGATGTCACTGTCCTGACTTTCTAGTCTGTGACCAGCTAGCCTGTCACTTGCATTACATGGAAATGTTCATCCACCTCCAAAATTGGCATGAACTCCCAAACAGGGATATTGGGGCTTACTACAGACTTCAGGTGACATTTGCCATGGAGTATTCATGCAGTTCCAAGTAAACTTCAAGTTGGTCCTGAGGCCCTTACCCATCCCCTGAGAGCTAGGTTCTGCAAAGATGCTCTGGCATCAGCTCAGTTTCCCTGGGATTTCATGGCTTTATGGTCTAGGACTGGTCTATTACTCCTAGTATCCGTCTCACTAACTGGCTACAGAACCGACTAGCTGGCTCTTGTATCAAAGATTTCAGATTTCTCAATTCAGTATGGATTTTCTGAACCAGTATTGAGGGAGGTATGCAAGCTTCACTTATGAACTACCTCCCAAAATGGCCAATTTGTCTAGTTCAGAATGCCTGAATACTAAGCAACTTTTCTGACTTAACACTTTAAGGAATATTAATCTAATAGCTTTAATATTACAAATTTGCTTATGGTATTGCCAAAGCATGCTGTTGTAGTATCTATTTCACCCTTAATTACTGAAGGTGTCCATTATCAACTGCCTCGAGTCCAGTTTTGACAGGCAAGTAAATCATTGCTATGCTAAATCCAAAGTAGGAGTAAAGCAAAGATTTACCAATGTCAAAAGCTAGAGGAACCGCATTTAAAACCAAGGCAGGGAAGAGTGGACTGCAGGGAAGCAGATGTTTCCTTAACTATTTTTCACCTGGACATCCAAGGAACCTTTCACTGGTTAGGATACGTTTGCATACCAATGCAATAGTTAAGGAAACCTTTGCATACCAATGCAAAATACTAGGTGGATTATACTGAGCAGGTCAAAGGAAAATCTTATTGCTCCTGCCCTTGTTCATAGCCATGGAGTAAGAACCATAAGTTATTTGATTTCCAGCTTTACACCTAAACTGGAAAAATTGTCAACCTGTATCCCTTTACATGTAAGCACAAACTAAGCCCCAAACCTTGCTCACTTGATGGCTATACAAGGTCTGCACTTAGTGTACCTTTTATTACAAGGAACATTGTCATTTGGGGCCTTTCCTGCTACTCCAGTTCCCCATTGTAAAGGTCACTCATTCAGCTTTAACATTTTAACTGATATCCATGGTAAACAGAACATGAATAGCTTACATGCTTCTGTAAGCAGAAATATTACATTTTAACAATTCTAGTTGAAGTTGCCAATTTGTTCCTCAGAGGTAGGGCACCTCAGTTTGAAGGTTAAAAAGTATGCAGAGCCATGACTCTCAAACCTTACAAGGCAACTGAGAAATCTGTCCATATTCTCAGAACACTCGACACTTCACAAACTAGGGAGATTTCTTGACTCCATATGAACAAGGCTATCCTTAAAGCCATAATGATTGGCACTTGTAAACTTAGCCCTACACATGGAATTCAGCTCACTTTGTCAGTGAGGTACCAAAAGGTCTCGGCTGTATCCCGAATTGGAGCAGAAAGGAGGATCAGTATTTTCCAGGTGGAGTAAAAATAAGGAAGCTGCAAAAACACCAGACTTTTTGATTTTCAAAAAGGTAGAGGGCCTTTGACTACAAGCTGGGTGCAATCCTTGAATACCCAAAGATATCCTCCAGGAAGGGAGCCAGAGGTTTCTTGCCATTTTACAGGGTGTGAATGCCCTATGCCAACTGCCTCAAAGCCCTGTCCCTGTAGTAAAGTCTCCTACAGACTACTGAGGGATGATCTATGCCTAACCTACAAGGCACTCTTTGGTAAAGTCCTGATGGATCTGTTACACACTTGCAAAAGACTGCCCGATCTAAAACACCTCTGGCATAATGGTGTTTATTTTGGACCAGTGGATGTGGAATGGCAGACCCCCCCCAATTTGTTGCCTGTGGCCCTTGTGGACAGGGGCAGTTTGCTGATGCTTGTCAAGGCACATAAAGCAATTTTTGTCTGGGCATTGAAATGTAGGGGATTAACAGCTAGGCTGAAACAGGCTCAAGGGCTCATGGCCAAAGTTTCCAAGATGGAAATGTCTGTCATGGCCTTAAACTGGGCTAGTGCCCCCTTTGCTTGTCTTGTAGCCACTGACTAGCTTGGTGCAAGCATCCTAAAGACCAAGTGCTCCTCAGAGGTGGAAGGATATCTGGGACTACTAGGTATTCATAAGCCATGGAGAATCTGGTTCCTACTTAAGTCTGAACATCTGTCAGGCTCTGCCTAGCCTTATGACTGAACTTGTCAGAGTACTGTTTGCAAGATCTGACATCCATGCCAAAAGGTTGAAGGGGCAAATTAAGAGGACTGGATGGGGGTTATCCATAGTTGGAATTGAGTGGGGAGAATGTAAAGAATGGCATGGAGTATAATGGGTCTAGCATTTCCAATGCATCAAGGAGCAAAATCCATCTCAATGGAAGCATTTGGAAAGCTCTGATGCAGTGCTAAATACAAGGCTGTTCATGATTAGCTGTCAGTGGAGCTCGGTGTCCAGTCACCTGGATTGGAACACTGAGTCTAGTGGAGAGGGCAGTAGAGGTTACACCAGCTTTGTCCAATCTTTTTTGGATGCAACACTCTAAGGCATTTGGACTGTCTTGAGTGATGCATGTACTTCTGGATCCTAAAATGGGGCTAAGGGCATAAAGTTGCAAGGAGTCCATTGGAAAGTGGAGATCTGCAGGATGGTATGGAAAAATATAGCCCAAAGCTAGAGCTGTTCTCAGATGGGCGAGAATTGAGTTAAAACTGGGAGGAAGGAGGGGGATGTGGGCATCTGATTTGGTTATGGAATTGTTTCCAGAGTGGGTGGTACAGATAAAATTGTCATGTGTTCTAGAAGCTGCATGACAGTTGGAAGGGAAGTGAAAGTTAATGGAGTTGGCTTTTGTATCGGTTATTTTGTAAATAAGCAAATAGTTAATTTCCTTAACTTCTGAACTTCATTTAAATCTAGGTCCAAGGAAAAACTGTCTTTGTAGTATGCCTAAATGAGATTAGACCTGGCTTAGATTGGGCATTTAAGCATTTTAGTGCTAATTTAGGCAATAAATCTCTAGGATTAACTGGAAAGTTTTTTGGTAGGTACTATGAATTTCTTGGTAGAATTGTATTTAGAATGTCAGCCTTGGTTCATATGAATCTTGGTAGCTTATGGAAGCTGTAACTAGGCAGCATTTTATTATCCCAAGTGGTACTTGCTCATCTAAAGCTGCATATTCCACTGCTTCTCCATGGTGGAATCTGCCTGGCCTTGGTAACCACATCAGCCCTAGCCAAAGCACAGGGTAGGTTTGCAGGCATTTTACCCACCTGTGTGTGGTACTCCACAGCTAGTGCCTTTATGACTAGAGGATGAATTGGGTAGCATGTTGAGGTGATGCCATTTTTTGGGGGAAGCATGAATAATGATGCAACTCTGAAGTGAGTGCATCCTTCAGAGCATTCTAGAAGCAAAATGGAGGGTGGCAAATATTTGAAAGCTCAGCTTAAACTGGTCCTTTTGACATGGCTGGGAACAAACTGCCCAAAGTCTGCCTTTTCTGACTTGCTGCTCATGTTTCACTCACTGTATTGATACTTGAGTGAGCTCAAGGCTTTCAGGATTCCCTTTACTACCAAAGGCAATATTTCTATTTGGCAATGCATCTTCACTAGCAAAGTGATGCTGACTAAGTTAAGCTTCCTTCCTGTTTTAAGATTTAGTAGGTTCTGGCATGCAACTACCATTGCTTTTTCTTGTAAGTGTGTACAAATTGTCACTAGACATAGCTGCTTTGGCTCTTGGTTCATAGGTAGGTACTAGGCTATTAGCCCTAGGGCCTATATAAGCCTAGCCAAAAAGGTACCCTGGCTTTCGCCACTCAAGAAAATTATTTTTCCTGGGCCCCTGTCAAGCAGAGCCACAGAAGTGATCCCTGGGGTGACTTTCCTATTTCCCATCTGATCATCAAGATTTTTCTCAGTGCTAATGAGCTCTGACATAGGTAGTCTGGGAAGTCCCTGGGACCAGAATCCATCCCTCCAGCATGTTTGTTGTGGTGACAAGGTTTAGATCCCTAGAGCGTGTAGCTCAGAGGGATTGGGATTTATAAGTGGAGCATGTCCAACAGCTCTGGGGTTGACATGCCTTTGTTGGGTTTGACATTCCTTTGTATGTTAGGCAGAGATTGCCCCTTGAGTAGGTGATGTGCGACTGAGTAAAGCAGGAGTCTTGAGTCTCTGGAGGGCACCTGAAGCCAGTAATCCTTTGTGGGGTCTTTCTATGGCCTTTCCAGTTGTAGAGGTCTTGTGAGGTACACACCAAATGGGGTGTTGTACTCTATAATGGGTCTGAGTGAGTAGAGGGGAACAATGACTTTTCTGTATGAGAAACCTTTTGTGATGAGGTGAACCACGTAGGATTTCCTGACCACTGGCGATGTGATTTATCAAAGGAGAGACTGTCCACCTGTGCCCCAAGGTCTCTTAACCACACTTTTGGCGTAAAGTAGACTACCACTTATGTGGTAGTTCATGGGTACAGAGTTTTTATCAAAGGGGATGACAATACATTTTTGGCATTTAGCTTCAGGCCCTGACTTTGATACCAGGCATCTGTCTTGTGACCCTTTTGTAGTATGTCTATCATTGGGAGTTTAATTCTGGTTCCTAGTTTGCAGTGCTCTACAAACTGTTAGCCAAAGACCTTCTATGTTAGCCTGTACTTCAGAGAAGTAGATACCAAACAAGACCCAGGACCGAACCCTGTGGTACTCCACTTGTCATTGGTCTGAAGTCTGATTTGGAGTCTGCTACTTTCAGTGTGGGTTCTGTCTGAGCATTTTTAAGGATACTGTGCTATGAGAGCAAAATTGAAGTGCATGTCTAACTGTTTAGTGCCTTCCAGTAAAAATGGGGGTACAATGGAGAGAACTGGGAGTGGGCAGCCTATGGTAGAATATCCACTGAACAGCTGTTCACAAGAGATCAAGGGCTGGGATTTGGGACTAATTCTTTCTAGATTCTAACTTCCTTTCATTTGGTTGGATAGCCCCATTAGCTTGTGACTAGCCATTTTATTTTGCTAGCGGGGACATCTTTAGCTCATGATCCCTTTGCTTCTCACCAGTACAAGATAAGTTTGAACATTAACTCGCCAATATGGTAGGATGTGACTGAGGGATAGAATGGCTCAAACTTAGTCTGGATATTCTAAAGCCCACTAGGAAGGGAAGGAATCTATCTGGGAATTGATTGGTAATGTGGTCACCAGGGCTGGATGTGAGCACTTTAGACCAGGGATGCCATTTTATTAGTTTACGCTCCCTTTGCAGGGTTCTATAAGACTTGTGCGGCAAATCCTTGCGGGGATGTGCTATGAAAAGAATATTTAGCTGTGCTGATGTAATTTTCTGGGACTCTCAAATTAAAATTTGCAGGAGTGAGATTTTACCACCATACGTTTCCTCTCATGCTTGCCACAAATATGCAAATGCTGACTGTCACCTTTAAAAACCTGTAGTCATCTGGGGTTGACAACTTTCCTTTTCCCAAGTTAGAACAAGGGACTGGTGCTGTGTGCTTGCAAATCTTGGCTGACTTGGTCCAAATTGTCAGATGGATACCTCATCTAAAAGATGGTGACCCTGTAACAGTAACTTATGTGAAATTGAGATCTAATTTTATAACCGATCAAATGTAAAGGCTTTATCTGTGTAGTATGTGGCACATGCAGAAGCTTGCTCCCCAAATTTGAGCATTTCTCAAAGGTATAGAAATCTTTGCTTCTGACAAAAGTTGTTAATTTTTTGAAAGCCTGGTAAGATTTCCAAGGATGACATAAGGCAGGTTTGAAGTGATTGTCTGTTTTGGCTGTTGTCTGTGGTAGTGCTAATGCAATCCTATAAAGTAGCTGAAGACCCATGTAACTGGTTACCAGTCAACTTTTTTCCTATACAATTTAAACTTTAAGTGATCAAAAATGCCTGCATTAAATATCCTGGACCTGAATTTACTTGGGATGCTGGGTAACATCCTTTTAAGTAACTGTATTGCTGAACATCAGTTCAGACTAGGCTGTAACCTTGTCACCTCAAGGCACTTGGTAATCCTGGAACCTGAGGCTGCAGAAATACCTTGCCTAAAAATCACAGGGCTAAAGCAGATGCCCTATGCTGACCACCTAACTCCAGCTATACTCTTGTCGCCTATAGTCAGAGGTGATCTCTGCTTAACATAAGGCCATGTCAAACCCAGAGCTGTTGGACATGCTACACGTAAAGAAATCCCAATCCCTCAGCCACACACCAGGGATCTAAACCTTATCACAAACAACCATGCTGGAGGGCTAGGATTCTGACCCAGAGACTCACCCCAGACTCTAATAGACTATACATGTCAGTGCCCCTCTGGCCCTCTTCAAAAAGGAACCCTGATTGGATGGGAGAGGAAATTCACCTTGGGATCATGTCAGTCATCCTGCTAGACAGGGGTCCAGGGAAGTAAATAGTATGAAGAAATTGCCAAGGAATTGTTATGCCTAGGCTCATATAGGCCCTAGGGCCAATGGATGCCTAGGTTGGTACTAGGCTAAGTTGCACAGTACACTACCTGCTGCTGGAGCATAACTCTAAATTTAGAATGATGTATGCTACAGGTCCTCCTGCAACTTTGCCTTCATATCCTGTTTCAGTGCATCAATTCCTCCCAGTACACAAGGTTTTGGCACCAATCATGCTTTGAAGCTCCTGGGTTAATGCAGAAAAGGTTGCATTCCATTCATTACCCATGAACTTTACTTGGAGATCCCAAATACACTGACCAAATTCAACTATAGCTATATATCCCCATCCATATTCCCCAAGCATAATGGATGAGGCCTTGAATAGCAAATCAAATGCATTTTGCTATGCAAGGTTAATAACCCAAGCACAGACTGCAGTTGCAAACTGACCTGGTACACTAACCTAGCCCCTGCTACAACTCTAGCATTTTTATCCCTAGTTTAAATCTGACCACAGATGACAGCTGTCTGGCAGTCATTTGGCAGTGGGGGTTGTACCATTATCTGGACAGACTTAGTTCTCTGGTCTCTAACCCAAATGAGTGGGCTGCTGCAGTCACCATATTTTACCAGTACCTAAATAGCTGCCTAGATCATACTAGCGTGCCCAAAACTAATTGTTACAAGCCTGTAAGTGTAAAGCTCCCATTCCTTAACCTTTAGACCATACTGAAATATGCTAGTAAAGAATGAAACTGCACTTTAAGCAGAGCATGAACCTAATGGTAGGACACTTTAATTTTCGTGATATGTTCCCCCATAATTTTGACCCAAATGATATAGAACAACTTGTTTACTTTATCCTACCTATTTGGATTGTCCCAGAGCAGTTAATATTTCTAAGTGTCCCTGTTAAAGGTTGAAAATGCAGCCTGGTATGCAAAAGGCATTCTCATTGACTGGTATGTACTGGGGAGGGGTTACTCCCCCACAATGTTGTCAAATATCTACTTGCCTATATAATGGCAAACCCTCTACAGACTGAAGTAATAGGTCCATCAACCTCACCAGCCTTGTATGCAAAGCCATGAAAAGTAGCATCACTTATACAGACATGGTAACTTCACTGATTCTGCCCAATCAGCTTACCTTTATGAAAAGCAGGTACTGCTTCCTGAGCACTACCTTTTTTTGAATAGGTTGGTCACTTTACCTTGACCTAGCAAACTCATCTGACACCATGAATATTGGACTAATGCAAACGTATCTATGTACTTCAACTATGTAGGTTTTTGCAGAACATCCAGACTTTCTAATTTTGCTCTGCTCCTTATAACTTTGCTTTTCTGGCAAAGCAATGAGAATTTAAGTCTGAAAATGATAGGCAGGACTTTCAGAATTGATACCCTTTGGAAAATGCATGTTAATGCAAAACCTGTCCTAGCAACTTTCTATGAAAAGAGCAATATTAAGTGTTCGGGCCTCTGTCCCCCCCATTATTCATCATGGCTTTGTCTTGGGCCTCTGTCTCCCCCCCCCCCCCTATTATTCCACATGGCTTTGTCAAAGTGGTTTGAGAGGTATGATTGGACTGTACATGATCTATCCAACAGATCCAGTTAGATCAGACTGGAAAGCTGCTGGTGGTAACAAGTGGGGTACCACAGGAAAGGGTGCTGGACTGTCCTGCCCTGGTCAATGTGCATCTTGCAGGCCCCAAGCAGATATTCTAAAGGTGTCTGGACACTTTCTACTCTTCCACTGACTATCTGGTTTAGGGAGGGCTGGAATATACACACACCTGGTGTGCTAAACTCGTAAAATGTAGTACAGTCTAGTGGTATTTGGCAAGCTGTTCCCACCATGTTATAGTGCTTCCTTCAAACAGAAGATAATGAGACCTGGGTAATTGAGCAAATGTCAAGTACGTTTCCACCATAGTTGGAAATCTCTGATCCACCTTCAGGAGGTTGAGATCCAAAGGTTCCTGCCACTTTACTCCAGTTCCAACATCTGATAATGTCCCCATTTGATGTGTAAAAATCCTAGCTCTCTAATAGGCCACAAATGTATCCTTTAAATTTTCTTGGCTAACTTAGCCTGTTAGCTGCTGAGGTGACCCTCTTTCAGCTGTTAAAGCCTATTTAAAAATCAGTGGCTCTAAATGCCAATACTAAACCTAAATCTGCAACTCTTGGAGGAAAGGTTCCTACTTGCTACAGGTAAAAGTACTATGGTTTACTTTTTAAAGCTGGTCTCTACAAATGGGTAGATACCCTCTACTGGCATAGATGCACCTAAATTTGTATCCAGCACTTTCCCCAGAGTATAGTGCTTTAGCATCAACAACCTTACTAATGTTCCTATATCCCGACTAAAATTTGCTTCTGTAAAGGATGCAAAAAATTTTACCTTACTGATAACTTGTGATCAGAGCTAGTGATTCGTAGATTAATGCTCTATCTTATGCTTGTGTCAGTGACTCTTTCAAAATGTATGAAACGAGCAGACCAACTTGCTAACAAATTCAGAATGGATTGCAGTGTGACACAGCATAAAGACATCAAACCTTTGATAGGTCATGCTGTGACCCGAATAAATTTCATTGCACCTTTGTCCACATGCTAGTGTCTTGAGGGATTCCCTATAGACTTGAGCTGCTGCTAAGTTTAAACCTGGAATCTGTCACTTGGTTCATTGCTCTTCGGATCACACTTGAAGCAGGAGTACTACACTAAACACTTGTAAATCACTGTACCCCAGCATCAATAATTAAGGAGGTTTAGCAAAGCTGGCTTCACATTTTCTACAACTCTTTAAATGTGCTGCCTCTGGCATCCATTTAATTTTTTAGCTTTACTGGGGTTGTCTTAGTGAAAACTGGTATAGCCTTGCCTGATGAGGATATGTGCAGAATGCATATTCCACTCTGAACAGTAAACTGGGGAGGAAGCTAGGTTCTCATGACCATACACAATTGAAAGATGAGCAAGCAGATACAACTGGTACTTGTCATTTTTGGATATTAATGGCTAGTATTAATACTGCAGACTTCTCTAGGACCTTTGCAGCATTGTCCTTTATCACTGAAATGCCTCTGACAAGGTTGGACCAATTGACACTGATCCTGCCTAGTTATCCTTCATGGGTAATTCACAGGCAGCCACTAGCTGGATTTGGAAATCCTTGTTCCCTTCTATTCACCCTTGACCAATGCCCAAGGGGTAAGTGTAAAAATATATTTAATGAGCAAAACCTTCAATGAGGTCACTGGTTCCAGTAGCATGGACCATAGGATTCATGCACTCACTTATCCCCCTTCTCTGGCCAGCTTTTCCAGCACTGTTTGCTAATTGAACAAGGGTTATAAGGATGTGAATATTGTGCAAGCCCCTAGGCTTTGCAAATTGGTCCCCATCAGAGACCCATTAAACAGCTCTCGAGGCATAGCTCAAGTGAACACAAATTGGTTCTTTCTGTGGGTTGGGCATTTAGTGTTGTAACAGGCTTGTAAAAAGGTTATTTTAGGAGTAACTTACTAGCTAATTGCACTTAAATCCCTTCTGGAGGAAGTGAAGTGGTATCCATCCGAAGAAAATCATTCCAAGGTACTACTTTCTACTTCTAATGGACTGTATTATGGTGACTAAATATTTTCCATTAATGTCTAGTATGAAAAGCTTAATGCAATGGCAGAACTCTTACCTGTTAACTAGAATACACTTTTAATCAAACCTCATACCAGTACATGGTTTTATAAGCTGAAATTTACTTCCTTTACAGGCTGGAAAGGAGCAGATGATGTCCCCAAAATGGTGTCTGACTGCATTTCAAAGAAGATTGAACTTGAAGATTTAATAACATTTACACTGCCTTTTGAAAAAATCAATGAGGCCTTTGAACTTATGCATAGTGGAAAGAGGTAATATGAAATAGAACTGTACTAGTTCAGAAATTTTGCAGCAAACGTTTCCTGTAAGTTGAAAAGGAAGCTCTTCACTTGGGTAACAAGTTTTATAAAGCACTGTAGCATAGCCATGTTTCACTGTATTGCACAATGTCTGCGTTTGCTTTAGCTCAGAGTTGCACTGTGCAGTTCTGCATGCTGCTACAGTCTCCTATTCAGAACCTTGGAGCAAAGTCATTGTACCACATGCACTGCCATGCTCCCCATACTATAGGTGCTGTGCATCATGAACCCATCTTCCCATTACAGGTAACTCTGGTCCCCCACAACTCTCTGCATTTGTGGGAATGCCAGATACATTGGTTGCACTTGCTCTACACACTAGTGCTGCTCATACCTCTCAACCTTTTTGTTCAAGAAATCTGGACAATGCCTAACTTCAAACATCAGTGATCCAGAAAAACGCATTTTGAGGAACAGACCAAAAATAGTCCAATCCAGACATTCTGCATAAATCTGGAGAATTAAGAGGTAGGGTGTTTGAACACGTGCTCTATGTACTATTGCATTAAACTAAACTATAAAAATCTGCCTGATATGCACTCCTAAATCCTACTTCAGAGCCAATGATGCTTTATTACATAGTTTGGCTTATTTGACTGACACTGGTAATTCTGATGGTACTAAAATCTTTGCACCCCTAAAATTGTCACTTTCGTGTATGCATGGTGACACTTTACCTGTTGCAAAGCTGCTAGTTTGGTCTCTTGCTGCACTGATGCTACTGTAGTATGAAATACTTGTATTGCATTGCTATTGTGTATTGCATTCTCATTTTGTAGTATTTTCTACTTAATCTGCTTTCATGGGATCAGACTGCCTAAAGGTATCTTATCAGGCTGGCAAGAGGACAATCTCTCACCAATATAAAGTACATGGATAGCACGTCGGTGTAAATGCCCAAAAATTCGTGCTCACCATAGTTGTCAAAGTAGGCTACTGCAAATCAACGCAACAAATCTCCCTTTGGTTCTCCCATTAGGGATCCCTACAGAAGAATGAAAAGTCCACTGCCAATTGTTCTGCAGACCAGTGTTTAGTAGCCAGCCCAGCACCTAACCTTCCAGAGAAGGTGCACACACCTAGGGCCAATTTGGTGTCCATCTAGCTACCGTGTGACTTAGCTCAATGTGCCAGTAAATAATTCTTCCCCAAACAAGTCACGCAGCTTGCAAGTCTTTAAGGCTACTGGGGCATGCAACCACAACTGTCCTAGTGCAAGACACTGACATGCCACTCCTTCAGATAATATTTCAGAGACCATGGTTTCTGATCACCTATGTGGAATGAATTGCCTGTAAATTTCATGTTTAGGGAGAAAGGAAGTTGCTGGGAAGTTACTGTTTGTAAGTGGCTGCAAAACAGTATTATGCCACCACTTCTGGTGCCATATCTAGTCTGACCAACTGATACCAATTGCTCACTCTAATGTGTGAGGTGGGTGGAAATGGTAGATGGCCAGCTACTATCCCTTTTGGGCTTCTCAATACTAGCAAAGGCATTTTATCCCATAGCAAATGTTAGGCAGCTTGGTATCCAGCTTAAAGCCAGTTAGGCTGCCTGTTTGTTACTGCTAAACAGTCTACTACCAGACCTTAGTTTTCCTGAATACTATCACCCTGTCTTCCTAGGTTTAACACTGTTCCCTCCCTCTCATTGACGGGAATAATTTAAAGGGATATAGCGTTTACCTTGTGACTAATCAAACTGTTTAGCTTAAAGGGACAATCCCAGTGTTTAAAATTTGGTCCACACTACAGCTAACCTAATTCATGCCCCCTTTTGTCACTTGACATTCCCATCCATGGTGTCCTTTTTCATTTAAATATCCTGTATAGCTTCAACTGCAATCCTATTTTGGCTCCCACTGTCAACTAAGCTGTGGTTTTTAAGGCCGTATCTAATGTCCAGACATTCTGTTCATAAAATCAAACTGCCATCTAGCATAAAATTGATTTTCTGCCAATTACCACAAGTCTATGAATGACTAGAAAATTTCAGTTTCAAATTTCACACCCTTTCATGCCTCTCAACTGTACCTAATTATTGGGAACCTACCTCATTTGGCATCTCAAGTTCTATGTAAACATTGAAAAGGTTTGTCACACATTCAGTGTTAAACTGATCATTTAA